>NW_027070024.1:468573-486142 GCF_002906115.3 Quercus suber
GAAAAAAAAAAAAACAAACAAACAAAAACAAAAACCAAAACCACAACCACGGTGGCTGGGAAGGCGTGGGGTGAGGCGATCGGCGGCTGGGAAGGCATAGGGTGAGACGATCGGCGGCTGGGACGGCATGGCTGAGGCGATCGGCGGCTGGGAAGGCGTGGGGTGAGCGATCGGCGACTGGGACGGCGTGGCTGAGGCGATCGGCGGCGTGAGATGAGATGAGATGAGATGAGACGATCGGCGGCGTGAGGCGATCGGAGAGACTGACTGAGAGAGAGAGCTGAGAGAGTGACTGAGAGGGAGATGAGAGAGTGACTGAGAGAGATGAGATATGAGAGAGAATTTTTATTATTTTATTTAACCGGCCGAATAAAAAAGTATATTTTATTTTTTGCTTCAGCTACAGTGCACATCTATTTTTAGATGTGCACTGTAGCAATTCATCTATAAATTTTAACTTTACCACCGCTGCTGCATGAGGTTTTTTGTGTTTGTGGAGCTAAATTTTAGCATTATAGCAATTTAGCTCCACTGCTGTGGGTGCTCTTAGGAGGGATTCAGGAAGAAAAGAAAAGAAAATGAAGGAAATAAATTCCTTCATGACCCACCACTCTTTTGGAAAGAGAGAAAAAAGAGAGTATTTATGGTGGGTCCCATCAATAAGGTGTATTTCCCTTCCTTTCTTCATTACAAACCGGACAAGAGAAACGAAAAAATTTGACCTTTCTCTTCCCTCTCTTCCCCCTCCTCTCCCCTCTCTTCCCCCCTTTTCCCTTCCCTTCTCTCTCCCCTTTGTTTTACCAAACACAGTGATAATGTAGACCCACCAAATTAAAGACCTCCAACATTAAATTGGACAACGAAAACTGAAGACACAACTTTTGCCCATTTGAAGCCGATCTACACAAAACTCAATCAAAGACCCATTCTAATTATCAAAATTAGACAAAGGCCCTTTACTCAAAATTGAATTACAAGAAATCAAAGCTTCTCTGACACTGAAAAGGGAAGAGAACATTTTCGTAAGAGGTATACACATCTTGAAAGATTCACTCTCATTGCATGAAATTCATAACAAATCAGAAAAGCTTTTGATTTGGTTTAATTGTTTTTTGAGATCTAAGATCTCAAAGCACAATCCTAGTCCTAAAAGAAGGGTTCTGGAACTTCTAAAATATGTTGTCCTTTCAATTTTGGCATGCTTGGCATCAACTTTAACTCTTAGTTTTTATCTTTTATGTAAAGCTTTTTAAAATCTCACGTTTTCCAATTTCTTATCACTTTTTTCCACTTTCTTATGTTGCATTTGAGATAACTTATTTTTACTATTATTTATAGGGTTTATTGCACTTTTTGGTACTATTCATGAGTCTTACTGTACTATTTCAACTAATTTGTAGCTTTAACTACAATACTTTCAGCAAAAAGTTTTCAATTTTAGCTAAATAAATTATTCACAAATGAACCCTTAAGCACACTTTCAATAAAAAGTTTTCAGCAATAAGCTAAATAAATTGTTCCCAAACGAATAATTTGAAATCTGATCTAAAAGTCACCATCAAATATCCTTTCTCTAGCTTTTACATCAACATAAATCCAACTAAACATTTATTAGAAGCGAACACTATAAATTGGAACTTTCTACAACTAAGCATTCAAATTTTGTTTAGTCTTAATAAGGCTAGAATGTTTCACTTACCACTAGAGGACAATTATTAGATTTTCATAGGATGAGATGTGTGTAATCACTTTTGTCAGTCTGACTATATTTTTTTTCTCTTTTCTTTAGATAAAAATCCTCCCTATTTAGCAAGCAATCAAAGTATAAACAGAACATGAGCATCATCCTCTGCATACGTTTCAATCATTATCATTGCCATATACGTAAAAACTTGATTTAGTATGATTGTATAATCAAAACAAAAAATAATAATAATTCACTCATTAATAATTAGTATAATCAAAGTTCCTCCTTGCCTTCTTAGTTTTCTAGAAGGCATGGCACCGTGGATTATGAAGTATAGACATAGTAGAGAAGGAAGTACTATACAAACTATAGCTTTCACGTTTCAAATATTTACGATGAAAAATTCTCTTGTTTTTGCTAGCACAACACGAGGTGAATATGAAAATTAGCATAATGCTTGAACATTTACAAATGGGATGACAAAATAGGTCTGAACCATCTATCTTAGCAAAATCCTAAAAGTTTGAAATCGAAAACCTCATGAAACGACATCGGAGTGGGCATTGTTACTTCTAAGAATTTAAGTAAATAGTAACAAAAATTGTTTCCTTTACTATATCTATATATTTACTAAACAAAGAAGCTGAGCTGGGAAAGTTAGCACTCAAAAAATTTAGATATAAAACAACAGAACAGCTTTATCTCTGCTTTCTCATCATCTAAAGAGGAATTAAAGAAGGTTTTTAAAAATAAAAAATAAAAAGCTAAGAATTCATACAGACCATTGCTTAAGAAAAGAGAGAACCTTGCAGATGCGGATATTGACAGAGAGGCTTGAACGATTCATCACCAAAAAACTTTTGTTTTTAGGCACATCCTAACTTGATTTAGGTAGATGACAACTGACAAGTGACAAATTGATAATGAGATACTATTTGTAATTTAATTTGGATGATAAAAAACAACGTATGTTTGTATAAATTTATCATTTTTATTTCAATTATAATTTGTGTAATTACGCACATATTGACATAATTTAGCTGAGGTTTTAGAGTTCAGTCAAACACAAAGGTAGTCTAGTTTCAACTTTCAACCGTACCGAAGTTTGGACAGCCCAATAAACAATTGAGCTGAACAATTTTGCAACTTTGCTATACATTAATCATTCGTGATTGGTAAATCCAAAGGTGTGCCTTCTATTCTACGCTGATAAAAGAAGGGCGTTCACAAACGCAGAAGTCATTGGAAGGAAAAGAAAGGTGAAGTCTCCCATTTGACAGCACATTAATTTGGTTGGTCTGAACACTCAATTCCAATAAGTGACAAGCCACAATCAAGAAGTGGTTGGTCTAATTGTAAAAACCTAAATACAATATGCTAATAATATCCTAACACATATTTAGAATCCTAAACATCATTTTTATGGCTTAATCACCTTTAGTCTAAACTATTAATTAGTGAAATATAAGTAATTAACCAATTTCCATATATCAAACACAAAGCTACCATAAACTAAACAAGTAAATATCAAAATGGAAATAAGGTAAATGAAAGCAAATCAACACCAAACATAAAGAAGTGTTTAGGAAGAGGAAAACTTGAGACTCGAGCGAAAAACCTCTCCCTCGACCATAACATCAAAAATCTCCGCTAGGAAAATAATTGCAATACGATAGACATCTTGAGTCATCCAAACCCCAACTAGCAACCAACTACTTCTACCTCACTTGCCGGAGACACCTCCGTTGAACCACCAATAGACAACCACTAATAAAATTGAATTTGAGATGGTTTCCTATATTTCCAAAACTTCACTCATATCTCACCATGATCTGTGTTTGTATGAGATGAAGTGAATAAAAATCTCTCTCAAAGTATGAGAGGGATGAAGAGCGGATGAGAGTTTCTTGGCTCAAAACTAAAAGCTCTCTCTTTTCTTACAAAGGTGACTAGATGGATAATAAGAATGATGTGTAGAGATTAAGTTATACTCTGATCATTCTCTCTTGCCACATTCAACATACACATATTGTGTGTGTTAGCATTTTTACAGTAGACAGAAGAATATCATAAAACATAACAATTTGATTATGCAATTTGTGACATTGTCGCAACTTGGCTAGTCGCAAGATGCCTAGTCAATACTTTGATTTAATTCTTTTGTCACATGTCACTCATGAGCTGAGTAGGTCGCCTGAGGTCGCGAGTTGGCCCACAATGCAACTTTCATAAATATCACAAGGCTCAAGGACTTTTTACCCCAAATAAAATTAAGCCCAAAAAGATACATTAAAATGGGACAAAAAAATACACATAAATTTGTAATTGAATAAAGCCAATTAAAAACATGAAATTTACAATCTCCCTCTTTGGCTATTCTATGACAAAATACACCTATACAGACTTTAAACTTAAATGTGAATTAGAAACCTAGGAACAACAAAAGACTCACACCTAACTCTAATGACAATAGCAAAACTTGAACTTGAAAACCAATGAACTTAAGGCAAGTAGAATAAAGTAAAAAAGAATAAATAAATACAATGCTATCAGTATAAATGAATGATATGCATGAATGCACGTGTTTAGGAAGGCTAACAAATTTGCAGACTTTTTGGCTATAAGGGGCTGTTGTATGCAAGCTGATTTTGCCATTTTTGATCACTCTCGCTCTGCTGAATTTCTTCCTTTGTTGTATTCGGATATGTATGGTGTGTCCTTTTGCAGGCTGACAAGCCCATCTCTGGTGTCTATAAACAGTTAGTTGTTTTATAATAATTCCCTTTTAACCAAAAAGAAAAAAAGAAAAAAAAAAGATATGCATGAATGAAACTTTATCAATCAAACAACAACCATTTTTTTTTTTTTTAAATGGCTACAATGATCAAAACACCAAGTAGCGATCATCCACACATGCAAGCAATTAAGCACACAAGCACTAGTGCATGTCGAACATTAAAAAACAATATAATGGAAATAATTAAGCATAATATAAAGTTTTAAATCCAAAACACCACACAAGCCAAATAGGCCTAAACACAGCCATAAGTACATACCAGCAACTAGAGTTATAAGTACTATAAATAAAGACCAGATAAAAACAGTATGCGTATAAAATAAGTTACAACAAAAAGAAACGAGTTAGATTTGGTGTAGCTAGTCAATCTTCTCTCCTCCTGACTATGTACTCCCCCTTCTGTGAGCAATCCCTCTAAGTAAAAGAAGTCAACATTTAATGCTCTCCCCCTTTTTGGCAGAATAGGCAAAGGTAGTCCTCTAATGCTCCGCAGGAAGTGAAGGAGGAGGTGGAGACGGAACATGTAGAAATTGCTCAATCCAACCAACACTTGAGTCAAGAATGTCAAGTTGAGTGTACATGCCAACAAAGCGAGAATCCACATGGGAGAAACCCGATGCGAATCCACATGGTAGAAACCCGACCTGATGTGATCTGAATCAATAGCTCTTTAAACTTTGCTTGGATATCAGGCAGATCAAATGGAGGAGGGGCACCCTACTCTGCCATTAGTACCATCCTTTCAATCTCCGCTTCAAGGTCAACATTGGCACCACCAAATCCAAGGGCCTCTTGGTGACTAGAAGAACCTTTCTATTTATTCTTCTCAATATGTGCACAAATCCTTGCAAGAATGGAGATGCCGATCAGCCCAACATGAGGAAGAGTTGTGTATGGATCAGGATAGTTCACCGAAAAATAGTCACAAATCTTGAGCACAAGAGAGGGAAGTAATAAGCCATTTCTGGAAGAAGTTTGGGACCCTTCTTGACAAAAACAATGAGAGATGTAGTAGCAGATGTCAATGGAGACGCACTTGATATAAGATCATAGAGAAACCTTGAACAACCGGAGTTGAGAGTTGTCAAATGATCAATAGGATATAGATTGGTGCCCATGATGGTGAGCAAAGCCTTATTCTCAACCGAGAAACCTCTAGTCATTATAGAACTACATCCAGCTGACACCGTCCACCAAGGAATGATGCAACTTAATCAATATTGTGGAGAAGTAGCCTTCTGTCTCGACTCTTGGAAGAAAATTAATAACAATGATACAAGATATGTCGCCCGGTGTGAGTTCAAAACGAACACCTCTAGAATAGCATAAAAGACTCTCAATACCTCTAAGATTTGCATATAACTTCCAAACTAAATTTGCTGTGTATCTAGACTTGGAAAAAATGAAATAAACCTTTCTCAATGCTGAAGAGAGCTTAGTGGAAAGAGCAGATGCATATATCACCATTGACCATACAACACTAAATAGTAACTTCTTCTGGACTTGGAAGTGTTTACGATATGTTAATTCAAATAAGTCATCCTAGTCTTCCTAGTGGCATAAGATTGATAAGTCGGAAAATTACCTAATTAACTTGACCAACTATATTTGGTATTATCATATTGATATCTTTTCTAAGTATGAAATATTATGGTAAATGTACGGTCAGTCTCGGATACGCATGGCAAAGTAAGGTCAAACACCCAGCTTCTCCTTCCCTAGTATGGAAAGCCAACAAGGCATTATAAGTTTTAGTTCCATTTGGTGGAGGAGGCACTAATCCCCCTTCAAATTTGGGTCCTCTGTCTAACCTATAAAAAAGTAAGGGAAAAGGGAAAAGGGAAAATTGGTCAAAACAGACCGAACCGCAGGTCTGCTGATTAAACCAAATTATTAATGAGATATTAGAAATCACCTAAAAGAAGTTTCGGCTGCTTCAATTCTACAGATCTTGCTCCATTTCTCATCAGCAAGAGTAATCATGCTTCATTCTAGCATTCACCATTAGCACACAGATGGATTAAAAACCATATGAAATGCAAACAAGCTCGGCCTTCCTTCACAATAACGCAACTAAAACCTGGTGGGTTACAGCATCATTGTGAAACATACATAACACGGTCAACTTTCTAAGTTTTTCATAACCACCTCATCAACAATCAACCTAAACTAGATTCAATGGCAAATCACATGATGACACCCAAAATTGCAAATGAACAAGGTGGCATCATGCAGTGGCAAATTAATGATAGACCTCTTTCTCATGCCAAACCAACTCACCATACAAGCCTTACTTCACAGCATACCTTACACTTTTAAGAGTAATCCTAACAATGATGCTGGAAGAATTTTACAGAACTAGGATGCACAAAAAACAAATCATAGGACAGCTAGAAATACAAGTTAGAATAGGAAACAATAATTCGAAACAAATTATATATACACTACAAAATTCATCAATTACTATCGTTAATTGCCATCACAATCTCTCTCTCTGAACAGTAAAACAACTCTTTATATTCTAGAATGGGTTAACAATAAGGAAAATCCAATGCAGAATAGAATTTTGAATAAAAATTGGTGAAGCTTTGAAGGGGACAATCAACCATGCCAACTCTACTTAAGCTTGACAATAATAGCTCTTCTATCCACTGAGGAAGCAATGCACAAATCATAGTATACTCCAATAGTATTCAATTCAATGTCATTTTATCCATCCGTAGAGGATCATATTGGCAATATCATTCAAATGAGTTAACCAAGTCAACCAAGATCACACCTGAAAGCAAATACAAAATTTGTTGTACGTAAATATCTCCGCACTAATTTCTTATTTAGATGAAAGAGCACAATTTTCTAGACAATGTTTCCTCTAAACCAATTTGAAGGGATGTCCTTCAACTTAATATGTGATGATCAGACAATCCTTCATGTGTATTTTATTTACAATTTCTTAAACAAGTTATATTGCTTATTAGGACATGTGAATAATTATTCAAATTGTCACATACTATATTGGAGGAGAATTCTATTATGTTTTCATCATGTAAATGATGAGTTTCTTTTTTCACTAGCTGATGATGATAAGGGACAATGGTGATGGTAACATAACAAGAACGAGATGCACACAAGCAGCAAACTGATTGACTTATTTCAAATTAGTATATTACACTAGACGATACACTTTATTTTTTGTCGGTAGAGAAGGCTAATACTAACAAAAACTACTCGCCAATATTAACTAGTACAATTCTGGAGACATCAACAAAATAACAGATATCAACCCTAGAGAGGGGATTAGAAAAAATATCTTCAGCTTGACCATGAGCCAATCAAACCAAAGCATCAACAATTTAGTTAGCCTCCATAAACATATACAATATCATTTTACAAGAAAACTGGTGGAAGAGACCTATAATCCACAATGAGGCAAATAAACAAAGATTAGTTTTCGCCTAACCCTTTAGGAAGGACCATCACTAGAGCATCAAATTCTACAACCAAACTAGTGAGCCTCAAAGAAAGCACAAGATATAAACCATCCCTTCATGCCCACAATTCAAAAACAACACTAGAAGTTATGCCCCTTAGAAAACCCATAGATCCAAAAACCACAATGATCCCGCTGTAGGCCCCCTCAATTTGCCAGATCAAGACTACCCAACGCCAAAAATTCACATTCAACTTAATCAAGATCCAAATGAATCATCAAACTTCCATACACATCTCTACGTGATTAGATTTGGCATCCCTAAAGGAGCATAAAGTTCAACCGCTCTATGTATACAAAAGTGGAGACAAAATAAATCGAGAAGAACCTCAAAAGACTAAATTGGTTCTATCAAGCCAAAGACTCCAAATCCATGGGACACAAGAATTTACAATGCACATCTTATTTATGCTTTATGACCTTTACAGAAAGATCAACTCTAATTTGACTACACCTATTATCATCTTTTTGCTATTTTAAGGAAACTTGAATTACAATATACTTGAACTTCTAGTGCTTCCAAGTTCAATGGCTTCTATAAGAACCTTGGTTAAGCCTCAGTTGATTTGTTGTGGTGTTGTTGTCGTTTGTTCTTTTTCTTTTTCTTTTCCTTTTTTCTTTTTTTCTTGAAATTCAACAGTTACAACTTACATCGAGGGGAGGTGGGTATTTAAATGCTAGTTCTCCTAATAAAGGAGAACATATTGTGGCATTGCACTACAAGGCTCTTAGCAGTTGATTTGTATTTCTAGCCTGCCTTTGGGTCAAATCTTTTATTTTCAGGCAATGAACCAAAGACGCATCTTGTCTCTTCAATATGAATTGAAATCTTCCACAGTTAACTCACATGTGTAAGCTAGGATTTTTCTTCTATACACTTAGCACAACAAACCAAATGGTCAAAACCACAAACAACCCAAATTAAGCCTAATTACATTACAACAACTTCAACCAAAGCAAAAAATGAGAATTCCAAACTGGGCTGCAATTTCATTTCAATGACTTAAAACAAAGGATGTTTTAACACTACAATGACATGGAAACAAAGAGTACAAATGGTCCTAACTCCTAAGAACATTAAAAAGCTTCCCTACAAGCCACATACAGATAGGAAATTACATACAGTGACACAAAAGACTGAATTTGTTTTAACACATTAAGCTTTCTTGGGCGATTTAGTGGCCCTGGCTGGAGACTTGGGCTCCTTTGTGGCCGCCTTCTCGGTCTTCTTCGGAAGAAGGACAGGGTTGATGTTGGGAAGTACACCTCCATGTGCAATGGTCACACCTGCAAGAAGCTTTCCAAGCTCTTCGTCATTCCTCACAGCTAGCAACACATGCCTCGGGATAATCCTGTTTTTCTTGTTGTCTCTTGCAGCATTTCCAGCCAATTCCAAAACCTAAAACCAAAAAAACAATATTCTTAAAAGTGAACAAGAAAACTAATTTCCACAAATTAACCTATGATGTCATCATTGATTTACAACGTTAAACCAAGCCACCAATCAGTTTTCTGGTATGGCCAGGAATCGAACCACAAATCTCTTATTTGACGATAAAAAACTTTACTAATTGAACTAATTGGAACTCACAACAAATTCATTACTTGAGACTACAGTAATGCAAGATCTAATAGAATCATAGTTCAGACAACCAAACAAACTAACTAATTTAAATGTTTGGCTCTAATTAAAACCTACAAATGAACATTAAATTAGCTTCAAATTCTTAAGTTCCGAAGTTTGAAAACCTAAATTACTTCTCCATTACAAGTTCTACTTTTTTTCATATTCTTTATAACTGAATCAAGCAGAAGCAACTAAATCAACTAGAAACCCTAAATAGCCAAAAGCAACAAAAAAAATTTGGTTACCTCAGCAGCTAAGTACTCGAGCACGGCGGCGAGGTAAACCGGGGCACCGGTACCGACACGCTGAGCGTATCGGCCTTTCTTCAAGTACCGGCCGATCCGACCGACTGGGAACTGTAGACCGGCTTTGACGGACCGGGAGACGGGTTTCTTCTTTGGACCGCCGCCTTTTCTTCCTCCAGCTCCTCTCTTCACTTTTCCACCGGTATCCATGAAAAATCACACAAAAAAAAATTTCTCGAGAAACAAACAGGGAGTGAGGTAAAGAGAGTGGTTGGACTGGAAGTGGGAAATGGAAATGGAAATTGTGTGAGCGAGCGGTATGGTTGGGTGGGTGAGATTTAATACGGACTCGGCGAGAACCATAGTCTGTGGTTGGGGGAATCTGGACTGTTGAATCTGGGTCTAATCGACGGTTGTGAAGTGATGAAGTGGCGATCCGCGTGAAGTGGGATGGACCAATGAGGTAAGGACGTGGATTTAGATAATTTAAGACCAATTTTACTATTTAGACCCTATAATATAGGAGTATCTTTGCTTGTGTTTGGGGTTGACATGGTCTATTGCGATTCACGAAAGTTAATTTCATATGTGTCGATCAATAATCATAATTGGTTTTGTCGTTGTAATTGTTAAAAAAAAAAAAATTGTAATTATATATATATACATTTTTTTTTTTTTAGTAGTATATGATGGGACAACAACAACTCTCCAGGTTCGTTCATGAAGCTCGTCCAAATAACAAAGCATGCCCGTTAAGATACTCGTCCAGGACGAGATCGTCATGGTAGAGTCCTGGTCAATCTCGTCCTGGAGAGCACGTCTTGGACAAGCTCGTCTTGGGTAAAATCATGACACTTCACTACGAACCATTGCCAACAATGGTTAAAGAAAATAGAGCCAAGCAATATAACTTCCATAGCAGTTATGGAAGCTATCTCCAAGTTTTTTGGACTCCGCAACAGCGGAAGAAGTTACATAAAAGAAATAACCGGTTATACACACTATATAAGCATCTTACGAGAAGGTAAATGTATTTAGTTCTTTCTTCCAATATACTTAGAATTACACAAAATACTGACTTTGCCATTGGAGGTTTCTTGGCCGGCCTCCACCGGTCTCTTTTGATTTTCTTGTTTGTTTTTTCAAAGTTCGCCAGTAGCCTTTTAATCGTTAGCGCCCGAGACTTTAGCCCACTGATTTCTGAAGAACTATCAGTATATATATATTTGTTGAAGAAACAATTAGATTTATTATATAATTGCATTTAGAAGAAAAAAAAAATTAAAACTTGTGTGACAGACCACAAAATTAATTATTTTTCATAGAGACAAAAGAAAAACTAAACCAGTTGAAACACGACATACCCCAAAAGTTATAGGTACAATCCATAGGTCCATAAAATTTATACTTTTTTAATGTCCTTTATGAGTAAGGAGTGGAATATTATAAGGTTTTATTTTGAGGGTAAAATACAAAAACTACTCCTATAGAATGAATTAATGCAAATTATTATTAAAACTTTTCAAAAATATGTAATTTATCCCCTACGTACAAATAATACTTAACATTGTTTGAAAGTATCCTACTCCTTTAAGTTCTTTGCTTTCTTCCTATTGCTTGTTTTGACCATATAATTGAAACTATATATTATATACATGAGGGGGAATTTGAACAGCCAATGGTAGATACATAATAACCAGATTGCTTCTCAAAAAAAACATAATAACCAGATATAGAGAATGAAACACAAGAAAAAAAATTTTAAAATAGTGTTAAGTAACATTTATGTTTAGGGAGTAAATTGGGTCTTTTTGAAAATTTTAGGTATTGCATAGCATTAGCCTGAACCTCAAAATTTTATTCTTTTATTTTATATCAATTTTGTTTGGAATCATATTAAAATCTATGAAGCACGGGTGCGTTTCGAGACTCGGGTGCGGGTGCGGGTACGGGTGCGGGACTCGGCAATTTTTGAAAAATGTGGGTGCGGGTGCGGCAGGACTCGGCAATTAAAAAATCATTAAAAATATTTTTATTTATATTTTTAACATATTGCTAAGCATACTTTTTCACATTATATAAATATATACCAAATAAAAAATTAATATTTTCAATTTTTTATTTTATTTTATTTATATACATATATTTCCTATATCATTTATTGAAAATATTAAAATTATAAGTCTATGTTTCAACTAGTATATCAATATTACACTTAAATATCTACCTAAATTATAATTATAATAATAAGTTGATAACAACTATCACTTTTTAGAATATTAAAAGTTTGAAACAGTAATATAATATTTCAGCAAAAAAAAAAAAAAACAGTAATATAATATGTACGTAGATAATGACAAAAAAAGAAAAAGAAAAAAAAAGCCACAAGTTAAAAAATTAAAAAAGAAGAAGAAAGAAAGATAGTACATACGGTTGGGGAAGGGTCAGACTTAATAAAAAAGTTTGCTACTTTCCAATGCTTTGTCACGTGACTACTGACTAAGCTCACAAAACTAAAAAGAAAGATAAAAGAGAACAAAGCAGAGAAACTAAATCTAAAAGCAGCCGAAATTCAGGAGACTCAAAAACACGAAGAACAAAAGAGTAAAGAAGAAACAGAGAGAAGAACAAATTAAAGAGTAAAGAGGAAACAGAGAAGCAGAAGCCTGATCTACGATTCTGTGTTGTCTGCGTCGGCGTGAGTCTGGGGGGGAAAAAAAAAAACAAGTGGCAGGACGCGGCCTGACGCGGCCCGACGCGGCACCGACGCGCGGTCAGCGGCGTCCCTCACGCGTCGCCGCGTCGCGCCGCGTCGGACGCGGGTGCGGCTCCTCTGGTGCCGCGTCCGTGCTTCATAGATTAAAATCAATTTTAGCCTGTATTCATTTTCAAATTTAAAAATCTATTCTTCAAGGAATGTGCATGTAACTAAAAAACAATGTATTATTGTTGTTTGATTTTGTTATACCAAACACTTCTTTAAAATGGGAAAAAAAAATTGTTGTTTATTTAGCCCAATGAATAAGTTTACGGATACAACATTTTTTTCATAATTTTTTTACAGTTATTGATGTAATGCATTGTGATTGGAGAATAATAAAAGTGATGCCAGTGATGAGTTCAAATGAAAATGATATTACTTAAATCACAACAAATCATATTAACAATTGCGAAAAATGTTATATAATTTAGCACTACTCTTTTACATTTAAACAACTTATTTTAAAATAAATAAATAAAAAGTCCCATTACTAGATCATGGAGTTTAACCATGAAATTGACTTTAGAGATTTCGTGGAGAATCTGGAGATAGACAACGAAAGTGGTACATGGATTGCAACGTAGGCAAAGAAACACGATCGTTTTGGATAAGTTTTACTTTTGCTTTTGAATCAATGGGCTCTCAAGAGTGAGACTGCGAGTTTCAGGTGCTTTCCGCTTTGAACTATATCCATTCAATCAGCCGTTCTAGGTGAGTTTCATTGCATGATTTTGGGTCGGGCCTGACTGAAGCTCGTACAGCAAGCAAACGATGTTCAATTATCCAGGTCCAGTTCAAATAAATATCTTGGATTGGAGTAGAATCTAAAGTTTTTGTTTTTTCCTTATACAAAAATGTAAATGCTTATCTAGTCTAATTTAAGTGTATACTATATAAGTGTGTAAAGCTTTTGAACACCAAACTTTCTACTTATAAAGTAATCATCATGCCAAGAGTTCATAGTGATAATCTAAAAATTTGTTTAGTTTGGCTAAAAAATTGGAGGATAGAAAACTAAGAGGTGAAAATGAAGTGATTATTATTTTTTACTATTTGGTGAGGAATAAATCAAAAAAAAAAAAAAGGATGGGTGGGTATATCCCCATTGAGCCCACAAATTTTTTCTTTCTTTAAAATAGAAATAAAAACCATGAGAAAAATCTTTTGGAATTATGACAAGAAAAATCAACAAAATCTTTTCCATACTCTCATTCTTCCTCTCAAAAAACAAATAGAAGTTTTTATTTATTTTCTAAATTAATTTGCAAATTACACCTTTTACATTTGGGGTCACAAACACCATATTTACAATCAATACTAAAATTTTAATTTAATGGTAAATGATCATTTCATAAACTCAATGGTAAAAATATCATCTTCGAGATTGAGAATTCATTTTAGAACATTATCAAAACTTTTTTTTATGTGAGATAAAAATCCTACTTTAGTTTAATTTTAAGTGTATATGTGTGTAAACTCTCTCTTGAAGATCTTGTATTTATAATGACAATCATGCCAAGGATGCACGATGGCATCATCAAAACTTTTAATACTCAAAAAAGCATTCATTATTATTAATAATGTGTCACATTGTTAATGGTTAAAACCCAAAGAAAGGATGTGCTTTAATGCATGAAATAAACTTAACAGAAAACTAGATGTTTGAATTAATTTAATTAATTATTTGTTTCCTAAAATGAATAATTTTTTTATACAAGATAAAAATTTTATTTTAGTCTAATCTAAGTGTATATGTGTGCGAAACTTTCTTCTGTAAACTTAAACCCCGACCCTTACCCCACACCTCACACCCCACCCCACAAGCTTCCTAAAATGAATAATTGATTACTAATTAAAAAACGTGATTAATTATAGGGTTAAAATATCATACAATGGCTCAAAGTAGGAGATAAACTTAAAATTATCCCCCTAAAAATATTTATAAAAAAAAAAAAAAAAAAAAACTAAAGCAAAATCGGATAAACTTGAAAATAGGAGTTATAAGTGAGAATGAGACGAATGGGGTAGTGTTATTATCCGTATAGCAAGGGTAATCCGTAACTTCAAGAGAATAGTGGATGGGTATTGGGTGGTAATGATTTTTTTAAGTTAGGTTTGGTGGTTGGACTTTCAACATAGTGGTTCGATCGATTTGGCATGGTGCTCGGGTCGACTTTGGAAATATATTGGTTTATGGGTTTTGTTCAAGGATAGGTCTTGGTGAAATTGATCAATTCTAGATGGTGGCTAATGGATTTGGCCAAAGTTGGTTGCGTGATAATAAACCTAAAATCCACGATTTCTCAAGTGAAGAGGCAAATTTAAAGAATTAGATGTTAAAGAATGACATTATAGGTTGTGTAAAATGGTGACTAGATTGTTCGACCATGTTGGCTTGGATGGAGAGGGCCGGCGAAGGCTAGTGGTGGCGATTGGAGAGTGAAAATGGACATAGAAAAAGATAAATAATAAAGCTAAAAATGAAGTTTTAAAATAGAAAATAGAAATGAACAATTTTTTTCTTACTTGCACAGTATATTAAAACTACATCATTTTGAGCTTAAATTATCTTATTTCTTCTAAATATAAATATTTTGTATAAAAAACTTCTAAAGATATTTAATGATCAATTCAACAATGCGCATAAATAGTGTGATTGAAATTAAATCCTTAAATAATGTTAAGATCTAAAACCCAAAATTTTAAATTAATTGGGATAAAATCAAGATAATTCCAAATTTAAAGGATTCAATTTACAATTTACGATCCATTTGTTCCAGCACTAATATTTAATGAAAAATAAATCATTTTTCAAAAAATTATCTAATTTTTCTATATTTGGTAGCAAGCTTAAAATAAGAAAAACAATTTTATCTTTTGCCAAGCTAAAAAAGGGAGTTGGCATGCCTTCGGAACTATAGTCTATAGTGTTCTTGGACACTAAAGGTAACACATGCACAATGCATGTTCTAAAATGACCAAGTGCACGAGACAAGTTTTCATCGTTTCAACCAAGCACACCACAATAATGCTATAAATATGAAAATTCCACAAATTTTTTAGAACTTGATAGTTATTAATGTGATAGATTGTGATTAAAATATCATTTTTTATATACTAATCACAACTTGCCATCTCACCCATTGTGAAATATGAAAATTTAATGCTGATTTGAGATGCCTCATAGTGTTATTTAATCTATACCAAACCACTATTTAAACTGTTTAATCCATGAACCAAATCTCAAAATGTGCAAACCAACGAATTGCAACCCATAGATAAAAGAAAAAATATAGTGTGAAATTGTGAAAGAAGATTGAACTGAAGTTATTGAACTCTCAAGTCTAAATTGAATTATTGAACTACTGAAAATTGAAAAGGTAAACTGATAAAGATTAAAGACTAAAGAGATAAAGTAAGAGTTGTGCAGTCCATGAGATGAGAGTTGAGAGTGAAGAGATAAAGAGATAGTGATGAGACCGAAAGAGATAAAGAGATAGTGATAAAACTATAGAAGTATGTGATAAAGTGATGAACTTAAAAAAATAGACAAAAATGGAAGAACTTCTACACTCTAAAGATAGAGGTAACCTTGTGGACTCCATTGATTGGTCTGCATGAAACACAAGTGATCAATATCACAACGATAACACCTTGTTTTAATCATCACTTGTATTTGGTGATTTAAATAATTTTGTTATGCTAGCTCTAGGGTTTAAGTGAATAAGCTAAAGATTTATTTTGAACTTCTATGAGATAAATTTTTTTTAAGACTTTTGAATTATATAACCTAGTTATTGGATGATTTACATATGAATGATGTGTTTCTTTTATTCTCTAACTTTATTTCATGTGATATATATATATATATATTGTTATAATTTATTAATTTACGTAAATGAAGTATTTTTATTTTATTTTAGTTGCTTTCTATAATTATAAAATATAATATTTAATCAATTAATAAAACCTAAAGTTTAACGAATGAACCAGTGAACCAATCTTTCATTTGAGTTAACCTCAGGTATAGTTTTAACAACTATAATAAGCCAGTTTATTACTTATTTTTTCATATTATTTGCGGGTCTCACGTGAATCACCCATGGTTGTCAAAATCTTGATCTAGATCCTACGATCTTACAATTTTACGATCTCACTTGCCCAAAACAATCTGGATCTTTCAAGAATCTTTATAATTGTTCAAGATCGATAGAATTGTACAATTTTAACAATTTCAAACAATCCTAATTTATTGTAATCTTCTTTAACTTGACAAAATGCTCAGTTTTACCCAAATGAAAAATAGCATCCCAAGAGGCCAAGTTTTGCTATTCTAATATAGAGAGATAGAGTGTTAGTTGGATCCAAATGAAAAATAGCATACCAATAGAGTGTCAAGTTTTGAGGTTTTTTGCATCTTTAAATAATGCTTACAAATGAATATAATAATGTATGGTAATTACATCAAATTGATGCAAATTTATGAATGAATGTATAATTTTTGTGATTATTTAACATACTAACGTTTTTTTTTTTCTCAAATAGTGTAGGATCTTACGATTCACTATCTAATCCTACGTAGGATCTCAATTTTAATACTTTGAAATCACCTACTTATTTTATTATAATTTTTTATTTTTCCTACTATTTGTGGATCCCACATAAATTATTTACTTAATTTATTTAGTTTTTATCTTTTATCTATCGTACTTTCAAAAAAAGAAAAAATTTTTAATAAAAAAATAAATAAACTGTTATCAAATGGACACTTTAAACTTATAATTATAAACACACTCACAAATAGATAAATGTAAGAAAATAAAGTCTTAAGTTTTAATATAAAAACACATCACAAGCTCCACTTAAATAGAATATGAAAATATCTAAAACACAACAAAATGTCACAAATTTGTTATCTCAGCAAAAATATTGCCACAATATGGTTTTTTTTTTTTTTTTTTT
>NW_027070025.1:0-25620 GCF_002906115.3 Quercus suber
CTTCTTAGATGGTTTAAATTTACATATAATTTTTGTCCATTTATCTTCTTTTATTTTGACTTTTCTTATTCTCGTCTTCTTACTATAAATTTGCTACTTTCTTCCATTTTATGCATATTTTTCCCACACAGAAAGGTTATTTCTCACCCCTCTCTCTCTCTCTCTCTCTCCTCTCTCTCTCTCTCTCTTCTCTCTCTAAATTTTTTATGAGGTTTATACTCCCATTGTCTTATTATTGACTAATTTATATGTGTAAGGACTAGATTTGTGGCTCAGTCAAGATGAATGGACTTAGGCTCAAATGGCCAAAAACAATGAATTTGTAGAAAATAGTTCAAAGACCTAGGTCTTAGTGAATTGGACAAAGACTAATATGGAATGGATGACAATCATGCACAAATAAGAAATACTGACATGAACGAACTTCTTGTACGAGGAGGCAAGTGATGTCGCGGAAGCCTGAAGAAAACACACACGATGCTCTCTTGATGGAACAGAAACTAAACTGTTAGTTTTCTGGTAATAAACCTCGAATCCACGAGGAGTTTCCCTGAATCCACAAGGAGATAAAACTGGAATCCACCAGAAGAAAATTTGACAAAAGTCTGTGTTTATTGATAATAGTCTCATTTGCCTCTCACGGCTACAAAACATATAAATACTAAGAAAAAACGTTTAAAACCCTAATTCGCGCTAATTAAGCGATTAGGGGACAAAATTACCGAATTTTACCAAAAATGGCAAAATTGAGTTAACTGCAGAATCATAAACTACTGACCTTAAGGGTCGTCCTAAAACAGACGGGACCTTATTCTGACTTTTAAACTAAAAGTTATTAAAGAAAAACAAATATTACTATAAATAGCAAAAACGCTGTTATCGGGGCCTTAATGAAGGAATTCGCCTAAATTTTGGCGACGTTCATGGCATCATGAATCTGGATCAGAACGTCGTTTCCCTTCAACCTGCCAAATTTCATGCAATTCTGACAATGTTACCCCGATGCCCCCTACTAGCACCCCATTTTGATCTTGCGTTGTGACTTCCTGCGCCCCTGCTGTTCAAGGAAGGCATGTGCCGTCTGTTCTACATCAGCAAGTGTTCCTATAAATCCACTCAACAGCGTCCCCCCCTTCTTTCATTGTTACCCTCCAGTTTTATACTCCTATCCCCCTTCTTTCATCCTTCCACGTGTAGATTTGGATTGATAGTCTTGGTACTTGTTCCATCAGCCCCTCCCTAAAGTCTTTGGAAGTACCTGTAAGGCTATAAAACATTTTTCAGTCAACTGCAGAGCATTCAATGCTATGTTAGCAGTTTTTTCTTAGATATTTCATAACTCTCCTTTGTCCTTTTCCTTCTTGATACTTATCCTCTATAGTAGAATGGTCCGGAGCATTGCTCTTGATGGCAGATCATACCTTCTGACCTCGGCCTCACCCAGCCAAGGAGGGATTCTTCCTCAGGGCACCCCCCCCGGGTGGCTTTAATAGGATTTTTCTCTTCACTTACTAACGCAGATCCTTATGAAAATGTTTTACTCGCCCTTGGATTATTTGCATCATCGGGTTGGGCCTTGGCCCAATATACACGTAGATATGGGCTCTTGGGCCTTTCCCCCCCTACAATAACCTCTCGAGATTCTTCTTTTCTGACTCTTTGGGAAGAAAGGAGGATTTTGATATGATGATAGTTCCTTTGCGCCCATTTTTCATCACCTTTGATTGTATAGGTGTCTTTTTGATTGCCCAAAACATGCTCCTAACGCTTTGATACAAGAGGCGCGCCTTCATAAATTCTTACGGCTCCATGTTCCCTATGTTCTACGACATGATGCAGATCCAACGGCTGTAGATTTTATTGGAAATTAAGAGGAATTTTTCCCACTTGTAACTTTCTCNGATCGCTCCATCGCCGCTCGACCCAGACCCATCGCCTCCTCGATCGCGCCATCGCACCTCGTCGTCGAACCAGACCCATCGCACCTCCTCGATCGCTCCATCGCCGCTCGACCCAGACCCAGACCTCGATCGCGCCATCGCACCTCGAGCTCTCTCTTCTCGATCTCTCAGTTGTTTTTTTTTTTTTTTTTAATTTGATTGTTGTTTTTTTTTTTTTTTTAATTTGATTGTTGTTGTTTTTTTTTTTTTTGATGAACTGATTGTTGTTGTGGTTGTTGTTGCCAGAATTTTTTGTTGTTGTTGTTGTTGTGTTGTTGCCGGAATTTGCTGCCGGAAAATAGCATTTTCCTAATAGAACCAAACACATGAAAATATTTTCCGCAACAATTTTCATAATTCAACCAAACACTTAAAAATATTTTCCTTTTCCGGAAAACGTTTTACACGAAACAAACACAGCCTAAGTAGTTGAATCCCCTTAATGAATTTGACTTACTTCCCAAGATTGGAAAGTAACAAATAAAAGAAGAAGAAATGTAGTTTGTCGGTGAGTCTTATTGCATTATTAAAACCCCATAATAAATCTTGGATGTCTTGAAAATATTAGGAGGTATCAATCAGCTAAATTATAGGACTCTTGATGTAGCATTTTAAACTTTATTTGTTAAAGGTGGTATAAGATGATAGAATTTATGTGAAGTACTCATTAGCCACTTTGAGAGGAAATATAATAAACTTGACATCGTAAGTAAAATCAAAATATTGGGAGGTGAAGTGAATTGAAAATAATAATTTTTTTATAGAAATCATTTTTTTTTAATTCAAATGTGTATTTTTTAGTGTGGGCATTAATGATTCTCTAACCAAAAAGAGCGTTAATTTTTCCATAACTGTGCTTTGTAATACATTATAGCAAGTTTACAAGACGTGTTGAAACTGATTTCATGCATATAGATTCACCCCTTGTGTCCTTAATTCGCAAGCTTTGACAATGCATGTGCCATTGATTTCCTTCACATCTTTTACTTGGCTAAAACGATACCATCTCATGGTTTGTGGCTTTCTGTTTATCGCGCCAATTGTAATGCATGCATTACAGTTAGAGCCTCAATTTCTTCAAAATGGAATTATTATATTGTGTAACTGACTAACAGTTACTCCTCTTGTATGATCATGGACCCACAATGAGAATGACGTTACATACAATTTGTTACGCAAAATGCCACCTCAAACGACATTTAATAGTCTATTTGGAAAAGAAAAATTACTTACCTTAAATTTTAATCAATGTTTATCTCTTTTTTTACCTGTAAAAAATCTTCTTCTTGTTTTCTAGTTTTATACTAAAAAATTGCAAAATTTCCAAAACACGAAATCTTTATAAAGTTATTTTTTTAACATGTCTTGCTTAAAAAAATTTACAAAATTATTTTTACCAAATGAAACATAATGTATCATCTCATTTATTTCTATCATACTTGTCAAAATTATACTCAATTTTCAAAGTTAAAAAGTGAAAATAGTTTAAGATGAGCGAAAATATAATCATCAAAATCTTGATTTATCATGATTAACTTTTTTTAATGAGACATATATTGTACTCATTGTATCTCTAATTATTCGTATGATACAATTTATTTTGTTTTTAGTTTTTTAAGTGATTTATTAAAGAAAGGACTTAGAAACCAATAAAAAAAGTTTAGGGGAAATTTTTTTACTTTTTTGTTCACTTAAGGTTTTTTATTTATTAAGTTAGCATGTTATATTTTGTGTATAATTAAAATAGTGTCAATAGTGAAACATGCAGAAATAATATTACATTAATCACAATTTTTCACTTAAATTATGACAAAAATTCGTAAAATTCTTTTTATCCCTAACATTATTCAATAAATAACTAGATGAGTTAAATGTTGTTTATTACAAATACACTAGAGCAAGTTTACAAGAAGTGTTGAAACTAATTCCATGCACATAGATTCACCCTCTATGTCCTTTGCAAGATTTGTGAATGCATGAGCCATTGATTTCCTTCTCATCTTTTACATGGCTAAAACAATACCATCTCATAGTTTCTGCTTATTGCGCCAATTGTAATGCATGCATTATTGTTAGAGCATCAATTTCTTCAAAATAGAATTATTATATTGTGTAATTTTCTAACGGTTACTCCACTTATATGGTTATGGACTCCACAATGAGAATGGCGTTACATGCAATTTGTTAGATAAGATGTCATCTTAGACGACACTTAATAGTCTATTTGGAAAAGAAAACTTACCTACTTTAAATTTTAATTAATGTTTATCTCTTCTTTTTTTTTTTACCTTTTATAAAAAAATAAAAATTAAAAAAAAAATCTTTTTTCTCTTGTTTTACATTAAAAGATTGCAAAATTTCCAAAACATGAAATTTTTAAAAAGTTATTTTACCATGTTTTGCTTTAAAAAAAACAATTTACAAAGTTCTTTTTACCAAATGTAACATAATGTATCATCTCATTTATTTCTATCATACTTGTCAAAATTATACTCAATTTTCAAAGTTAAAAAGTGAAAATAGTATATACTGAGTGAAAATATAATCATCAAAATCTTGATTTATCGTGATCAACTTTTTTTAATGAGACATATATTGTACTCATTGTATCTCTAACTATTTGTATGATACAAATTATTTTTTTAGTTTTTAGGTGATTTATTATAAAAGGACTTAGAAACCACTAAAAAAAATTAGGAGAAATTTTTTACTTTTTTGCTCACTTAAATTTTTTTTATGATTTGTATATAATTTAAATAGTGTTAGTAGTGAAACATGCAGAAATGATGTTACATTAATCACAATTTGCCACTTAAATTGTGACAAAAAAATTGTAAAATTCTTTTGTATCCCTAACATTATTCAATAAATAACTAAAAAAATATACGATTTATTCTTTAGTTTTGTTTCAAAGTGAGTTATTTGAAAATTTGGACTTTGCATTGAACCAAATTAAAATAATAATAAAAAATTAATTAGTTTAGGAGAAAATTTTCAGGCTTTTATCTTAAGTTAGGATTTTATGATTTTTATATAATTAAAATAGTATTAATAGTGAACTATGTGAAAATGATGTTGCATTAATCACAACTTACCACTTAAAAAATTGTAACAAAATGTTTACTTTGTAAACAATTTTTAAATTTTTTTTTTTTTTTTTAGATGAGGTAGATGTTGTTTATTACGAAAACACCAGAGCAAGTTTAGAAGATGTGCTAAAACTGATTCCATGCACATAGATTCACCCTCCTCTTCTATTGAAAATAAATAAATAAATGATTCACCCTCTGCCTCTTTTTGCAAGCGTTGCCAATGAATGAGCCATTGATTTCCTTCTCATCTTTTGCAAGGCTAAACAAATACCATCCCATGGTTTCTGCTTGTTACAGCAATTGAATCGCATGCATTATTGCTAGAGCCTCGACTTCTTCAAGATAGATGTATTATATCGCGTAACTATTAGTCCTCTTATATGGTTATGGACCCCACAATGAAAATGGCGTTACATGCAATTTGTTACGTAAGATGCTCCCATGGACGACACTTAATAGTCTATTTGAAAAAGAAAAATTACCTACTTTAAATTTTAATTAATTTTTATCTCTTCTTTTAATTGAGACATATATTGTGCTCATTATATCTCTTAGGCTTTGTTTGAGAGTTCATAAGAGAATGAAATAGAATGGAATGTAATAATCATAAAAAAAAAAAATGGAAAAGAATGGAATGGAATAGAATGTATTTAAGTAAGGGAAATGAATGGAAAAGAATGGAATTAAGTAACCTTGATTGGATGTTTTAAAATAAAGGAATGAAAATGAATGGAATGTAAATAATCTTATTTAGGAGTAACATGGAAGGAATAGAATAGAATTATTTTATGACAATATTAATATTAGACCCCTATTTTAAAATAAAATGTTGAATATATAGGGGTATTTTGGGAGTTTCAGTAAAAAAAATCATTAAATTTAATTTCATTCCCTCTCATTCCTCTTAATTTCGAGGGGAATGAAAATTTGAGATTTTAAGGGAATAAAGAAGAATGTGTGTTCCCTCCTACCCATTCCATTCCTTCCTACTTAAACTCCCAAATAAGGGAATGAACTTTCTATTCCCTCCATTAAAACTTTCAAATAAGAGTTGAAGAATATTCTAAAATTATTCTTTTAATTTCTTTCCATTCCATTCTATTCCCTCATCCCAAATGAGACCTAAGTGTTCATGTTATTTTATTTTATTTTTAAAAAAATGACTTAGAAATAAATAAAATAAAATAATTTATGGGACAATTTTTACTTTTTTGTTCACTTAAGGTTTTTTTTTCCCACTTAATTAGTATGTTATATAATTCAATTATAATTAAAATAGTGTTAGTAGTGAACTGTGCAAAACCGATATTGTATTAATTATAATTTGCCACTTAATTAGTTGCGACAAAAAGATTGTAAAATTCTTTTGCACCCCTAACACCTAACATTGATAATTCAATAAAAGGTTGATTTTGAAAGTAAAATTTCTTTTTTAGATGAAGATATAAGTTGTTTATTACGAATATACTTAAGCAAGTTTACAAGGTGTGTAGGAACCAATTCCATTCAAAATTGATTCACCCTCTATTTCCTTTGCAAGCTTTGTCAATGCATGAGCTATTGAATTTTCTGCTAATCTTACATGACTAAAACCAATACCATCCCATAGTTTTTTGTGCAATCCATTGTGGTTATCTATGATCATAGATGATAAGATGAGCCTCTTACAAATTCACAATCCCAAAGTCCAATCTCGCTTGCAAGTTTCNTTGATATTGATTATTATTACTCTTGCTACCATCACAATAAATCTGACCCCTTCCCCTATTCCTGTTTACATATATGGGATATTTTAAAAGGTGAACATCTTTCTTAGTAGCCTGATGCTGCATTACGTTAGGGAGCTTGGCGATAATAGCTCCTTTGCATCGCAAAGCATGCTGCTCACCAAGGTGTGCAACTTTAATATATATATATATATATATATGTATGTATGTATGTATGGCCTAATCCAATCAAAAAAATATGTATGATGATGATCAAATAGAATTTGACTTCAAGCATTAGATCTCCCAATGAATTGAGTTAGAGACATAAGTAAAAAAAATTTCAAATGATTCGAGGAAATATTTAGATCTATAATGAATTGGTAAGTCTATGTATCAATCAAATGAATTTCATTATGATGTGGATCAATTCAATTAAGGTCATGGCACATTCTCTTACCTTGAGGCAGACACCTTGAAGTCTCAAAGGTTGCAGTGGAGTTCCCTACTATGGCCTATCCCTAGATCAAAGGATGACAGTTTCATTACTTAGTATGTGTTCTATCTCATAAGGCGTGTTCATTTCACAACTTATCTATCAACTCTTATAGACTTTCATTCCTTCTTATTAGGGGTGTGCAACCAACCCACCAACCCGCCAAAATTGACCTGACCCTACCCAACCCACCGGGTTAGATCGGTTTTTAGGGCTTGGTGGGTTGGGTTGGGTTACAAAAAAAATTTTGATAGCGGGTCAAGTTAGGTTTAGGTCATAAAATTCCAAACCCGTCAAACCCAACCCACCCACCCATATATATTAATATATATATATATATATTTAAAATATATTATATAATTAATAAAATTTTAAAATAACTAACTCTTCCTATCCTATATAAAAGTCAATTAGTTCATACAAACCCTAATAAATTGTTGTTTAGTCATTAGTGTTGTTTGCCTTTAAAGAGTTACATTGATACTAATTTTTGAGTTTTTTTAACATATTTATATTTATATTTTTTTCTTCTCAATTTATTAATAATAATAATAATAATAAAATTTGTCCAACTCTTGGGTTCAACCTGACCCAACTCAACCCATGCGGGTTGGGTTGAGTTGAGTCGGACTTTTGTGATGGGTTGGATTTTTTTTACCCATCATGGTGGATTGGGTCAAAAAATCCCCTTAACCCAACCCATGCCCACCCCTACTTCTTATTCTTTACCCTAACTAGGAGTCCCTATAATCACCCCCAAAAACAACAAACAAGCAATTATCCAATTACAAATCAAACATCATACATGCAAATTTTCAGCTCAATCCATTCATCATAGAGTTAGGTGTACATTTCTTGTTAACTCCCTATTCCAGTTACTTCACTTACAAAATTTAAATGGACTATCAAATCACATCCAATTTTCATTCCAATTTACAAATCCTATGGATGTCTAGTATTTTCCATTACAGTTTTAGAGACAAATAATAAAGCCATGATTTATTAAAAATCATAAAAACCAGCACGCTCAAATATGCCCTAATAGAATTTCAATCAATATGGAAATTACACTATTATTTCTATATTCATCCAATTGCTATTAGACCAATTCCATTACAACCATAAGTGTATCAACTTTCATAGGAACTTCTCCTAGCATCCAACTTCAAAGAACAAAATTTAATCCAACATTTGCATGTTATAAACACAGATACTATCACAGTGGCAATTTTAACACATTTACACATTAATTCATAAAATTATTGCAAATGACCTTAATTTTGTGTGGGAATTTTCATACATACATTAGACATGCGTTGAGGACCAAAATTTGACAAGAAAGCCTATTCCATAAAAAGTAAGGAAAGACTATGGGCCTTCCCAAAAGAATGCCCAATTCATGAAGTCAAAAAGGACCACGAAGGCCTAAAGTCCCAAAAAGAAGGAAAAATAATAATAATAATAATAAAAAGAGGACCTAGAGTTGGTTAGGCTAGAGGACATTCAGCAAGAAAAAGGATCTCCGTCAAGCTAGATGATATGCAGCAAGAAGAATCAACATCAAGGCCCTAGGACCTTGATGTGTCCTTTTGAAGCCTTGAGAAAATGACCTTATCTGACATATGGAAAGCCAAGGTATATGTTCAGATTTCCAACAAAAACCATTAAAAAATGCAGCAAAACCAGGTATTATCTTTGTAACCCATGGTCCAAGCCCATGGGATCCCGAGTTGGTAGTAAAGGAGAAGTGGTTTGGTCGGTAGGGGAATGATTTCTAGTGAAAGGAGAATCCCAACATTTTCCCTTGATTCATATAATTGCTTGGAATGCATGAACCAATGGAAAACTCAGTTCCTCCATGTGCGTGACATCTCCCCAAAATTTCCTCTCAATTGTCATTTTCAATCAAAGCTGTCATCCATTGCATTGAGCAGCCCACCCACTCCTTTGGCTTTCCAAGAAGGAATCTTCCATTTGTAGTTAAAGTCAAATGCCCCTTTTGAGTTCTAATTGCCAAATTAAGCTAAACCTCTGCCCAATGCGCTTTTTTAGATTCCAGAGGACATGGTTTTACCTAGCAAACTATAGACATCCTCGTCTGGGGTATTAGACCATGTCCACTATAAAAGGAACACTAAGACATAGTAGAAGAGGGAAGAAAGGGGATTCAGATGGAGGAAAAAGGGGAGAGTTCAGAGGTTCAAAAAGATAATTCTTAGAGCTTTAAGAGCCCAGCAAGGGAGAAAGGAGAGAAAAGGAACAAAATAAGAGAGCCAAAGAGGAGGAATTCATCCCATATCCTTGAAATCATTCAAAATATCACTTAGCCTCCAAAGAAATATATATATGTCAAAACATGCACACATCAGATATCACTTTCTCCCATAAAATCCTCCTCACCTAACTATCTTGGAAGGCAATACCCAAGCAAAGCTACTTGGACTTGAGTTCCAAATCCCACAAGTCTTGTGCAAAAGCACTAAGTCTATAAGAATTAGGGCCAGGATCCTCGTGGTTGACTCATTTTTATGAAATTCATTTACATATATGTATATATATTAGAATGTATATCCTAATTTGAGGAACTAACAATTATTTAAAGATATGTGTAGTGTATAGTTTTTCTTATGCAAGACCTATGGAGGTAAAGGGAAAGAACAAAACTCCATTGCATAATAAGCATGGAGAAAGATCGTATAATTCAAAGAATCAGCATTCTGGGTTCCATCGATTATAAGCCTAGTACCCCTGGGAACCACGACATCACGCTTGGGAACCAAGTGAAGGAACTCTTTAAATGTTCACACAATAAAAGATAAGCCTTAAATATTATTTTTCAATCTCCTTCTCATTCTGAATATTATAAATAATTATTTTACTTATTTCACAAAAGTAAAGGATCATTTATGACACTAAATCACTTATAATGGTATTTTATTACTTAGGAGGAATCGCATTTTTGTCTTGAGAAATTTTATGTGACTTGCGCACAAAGTGGTTCATATAACAACCCCAATAGGCTGCGGAAAACCGGACCCAGTCCAACCATCCATCCTTGGAGGCCTAAGATCCCTTGTCATCAACGGACTTGGGTACTTTCCAAAAAAGGAAAACACAACATGTTAAAATACATTTATAATCATCGAAATGACCATTTATAGCACCATGATGTACCACAAGAATTCAAATTGTTAATCACATACAGTGGCTTTTTATTTATATATTTTTTTTAATCTTATCTTAGTTCATTTCTCATAATTTGTCACTTTTTCTTTGCAATGTCTTTATTAGCTAGTATGCTAGTTATTTGTTTAATTTTCTATACTTTGGTTATCATTTGAACATATTATACATGTTTAATATAACATTCTTTCTTTAGCTTAATAAATACTTTGACAAGCATGGGAGAGATTGAAGTGACTAATTAGACATCTACTAAACAGAGGAGGGCTTGTGCTTTCATGTGTTTGTTATGGTTTATTGATTTACCTCATATTTAGGTTCTTATTGTTTTTTCTTGTTTTTGGTAGGTAGGTTGCTATTCTTAATATATCAAATCTGTTCATTTTATGTATGGGCTACTATATGTGATGGGGAGAGATTGAAGTGACTAATTAGACATCTACTAAACAGAGGGCGGCTTGTGCTCTCATGTGTTTGTTATGGTTTATTGATTTACCTCATATTTAGGTTCTTATTCTTTTTTCTGTTTTTGGTAGGTAGGTTTCTATTCTTAATATATCAAATCTGTTCATTTTATGTATGGGCTACTATATGCTACTAAATGTGTCCTTTTATAAAATTCTTGCACAATACTAGATATTCTTTTTTGGAGATGAGAAAAAATAACAATATATATCAACTGATATTATCAACTCTGGCAAATATGTGGAAACCGAGCTCACAAGCAATCATGCAAAGATATTTAATACCCTTATGTCACTGTTTATGTTTTACTTCATTAAAATAAATAAATAAAAATTCATTAGAAACCTAATTGGGATATTGATGTGAAGGTAGAAAAAAGATTCTCAAACAATTCAGTGTACCCATTCCAATTCCTCTACATTAAATGTTTAAGTTCAAAATAAGATTTGATAATTTTGTACTTTCATGTCAAGTATAAATTCAAGAATTTTAGCAAAATTTTTCCAATTTGCACCACCAATTTGTTTTGTTGTAGGCATGACTAATTCAGGATAATCTATACTCTGATATATCCAAATTACAACGTGTTTCTTTTCTTTCATGTGATGATCAGTCACTATGTTGACTGCCTAGAATAAAAACTAACATGACATCATTGTGCTTCAACGAATATTGGACTAAACAACTGGAAACATTTTCTACCTAAATATAAATTTCTCAAATCATGGCATCAAACAATCGCTTCATACTTTTACTTTCTTCAACTGCTCTGCATAATAATATTAAGTTCTCTCTCTTTAAAATAAAACCTTCGAGCACTAAAGGATGTATGTTAGCCTGCACTGCTTGTGTATTCCCCATAAGTAGCTGCGAATCAGAAATGAATGCAAATTGTTTTATGGTTTCACCTATTTGTTGATTCTATTCAAAATCTGAAATTAAATAATTTGGTTTTGGGATCTAGTTGCACTAGCTTTCTATGTGTTAATGTAATGCTCTGCTTGTAGACTGACTCGTGATCTGATTAAGTCAGTCCAACATTGGACAAGATAAAACATGATGATCTGACAACTAGGCATGCCAGGTTAGAGGTTGCAGCCTGGGTTAAGGAGGTTTGAGTTTGTCTGTGGAACATGGTCATGAGTTAATTTTAACCTGTCAAGTAGAGTAAGCTGACACTCTAGTCAATATCCTAGTCATATAATTAAGGTTCTGGAGTTACTCATCATCAGAATGATATGGAATCTAAGACTCACACTAGATGAGATATGGAATAATTTGGGGACAGCAAAGTGTATAGTTTGAGGTTAAGAAATCAATGCATATGCAGTAAGAACGTACTGTTCCACTAGAGCTAATGATTCTGAAAATAGTTGATAGTAAGTATGAAACATTTGGACCTCCCATTAACGATAGGGAGTCCTATCACCACAGAAACAAGAATGCAGACTTTGGCCTAATTAGGATAATATCAGCAGTTTAAGTTGGAAATCTATATCTATATCTATATATATATATATATATATATGTAAGCTGAAGCATAACATTTATTGTTACTACATTCCTGTTAAGCCACATCATTGACCACACCATTAGTCTTTTTCATATTTTTTTTTACCTCTAATTTTTTTTACAATATTAAATATAAAATAATATTGACTTTACAAATTTATTTAGGTGATTTTAACTTTACATATTTATCTACTTTAAATTTGATGTTATAACTAAATAATAAATCAATGAAAAATCAAAACAATAATGTTATCTATATATATTCTCTTGGGTGGTTTTAACTTGAAATATTATTTTGCCCATTTATATGCCTGTGTTTTGACTTTTCTTATTCCCAAACTCTTACTATAAATTTACCACTCTCTCCCATTCTTTGCATAGTTTTTCCATACAAAAAAAGTTATTTCTCTCTCTCTCTCTCTCTCTCAATTTTCTTTTTCATTTTTTTGATGAATTTTTATTTTTTATTTTTCTTGCATCTCTACCTTAGATTGATGAATATTATTGACTAATTCATATGCATTCCTTGATGCAAGTATTTTTTTTTTTTTTATTATCATTTTCTTTACAACACTAAATACTTTTAACGAATGGTGTTTGTTGTTGATCTTATTTGGGGAATATCATATTATAATATGTCAAATTTTGTGTTGTTTTTAGGTTTTAATTTATTCAAAAGACAACAAAATAGTCTGAACAAGCTAATGAAGAAAAGTTAGTGCAGTTGAAGACAATGGAATTTGTGGAGTTTACTTTCATTGTTTGTAAATATTTTGTTTAACAAATTAGTAGTGAATTATTATGTCTTTGTTATATGATGTTCTTAGATGCTTGAGTAATTGCTTTAAGTGTTTATGAATATTTTATATTGTTCTTCATCTTCCTTATTTTATTAGTGTATTCTTTGAGACTTTTAAGAAAACATATTCAATTTTGTGCTTAAAATTATTTATCTATCTATCCATTTTTCACATGTTGGATTAGATGTAACATTAGATGATGGCAGCATTAACACAATACTTCTTCTTTTTCAAAAAACAATTCTCTACTTTTTTTCCCCTTTGGAATTGTACCCTTGGTTTTTATAAAAGGAAAAAGAGTTACAAATTTTTTTCCCTTCTTTTTAATGTTGAATTGTAGTTTTGTTGAGTTTTATTATTATTTTTAGATATTTTTCTTGGTGTTTTTGATTGTATGGTAGAAAAAATTAGGTTTCAAAAAGTTGTTTAAAACTAAAAAAAATAATTTCCAAGTTATATATACTTTTTAATAATATAAAAAATATTATAAATAATTTGTATTAAAAAATTTATATTTTCACTAACTTACCCTTGAATTCTTGAGAAAAAAATGTATTTTATTTTTAATTTTGGTACAATAGATATTATATGCATTACATTTTGTGATTGTTCCTATAATAAATGAAAATATGATTATGAATTACAATACTATTTATTAAGTTTATGGGATTATGCATTGACTATTTATCTATTGTAAGCATTGATCTAAGGAATTTTTTTTTTTCCACCTCAGTCAGATTGGGAGAGCAAAACAACTTAGGTTTTTGATTATTAATACTTTGACCTGAGATTTTGCAGAACCACTATACAGTCTTTCTGATATTATCATGAGAGGAATGATCATTATGAAAAAAAAGAAGAGTGTCATCTGCAAAGAGCAGATGAACGAACGAACAGCCTTGCTTTCCATAATAATTGTACGGGAGCTCAATTAATATATGGGAGCTCATAAAGAAATTGCAACTCTAATTATTATCACCCTTCCATCCTTGTAATTTATTTTGTAGCGTCTCAACAAGATCTTGGAAATCCTTTCTCCTCTGAGTTTAAAGTTAACTCCCAAGTATTTGCTCAGTTTTTGCACTAAGTTGACTCGTAAGCATTGATCTAAGGAGTTTCTCTCCTCCTCAGTCAGATTGGGAGAGCAAAACAACTCAGATTTTTGATGATTAATACTTTGACCTGAGATTTTGCAGTACCACTCTACAGTCTTTCTGATATTATCATGAGAGGAATGATCATTATGAAAAAAAAGGAGAGAGTCATCTGCAAAGAGCAGATGAATGAATGAAAAGCCTTGCTTTCCAACTTTAACTGCCTTGATAAGTTTCTCATTCTCAGCTTGCAGTAGGGCTAAGGAAAGGATGTTAGCACCGAAAAGGAAAAGGTAGGGTGATAACGGATCCCCTTGCCTCAATCCTCTAGAAGGTTTGAAAGAATTAGTAGGGCTACCATTGACAAGCAAAGCATGACTAACAGTGGAAACACAGTTAAGGATCCAATTAACCATTGCTCATGTCAATCTTTAAGGCACCAAAATTAATCTTCATTCCTTTAAACTTAGTCAAATATTCCAAAAATTAATGAGCAATTAGGATATTGTCTGTAATGAGTCTGCCTTGTATAAAAGCATTTTGGTATGGAGAAATAAGAGCATTCATGAGAGGTTTGATTTTATTAACAAGAAGTTTGGATATGATTTTATATATGATGTTGCATAAGCTTATAGGTCTAAAATTTGAAACATCATCAGGGATTGAGCATTTAGTAATAAAAGTGTCGAAAGTATGTTAAGGGTTTTACGATGTGAACCTAAATGGGAGAAGGCTAGCACATAGTTGGAATTTCTTGACAATATTCCAAAATTCCTGGTAGAAGAAAGCTAGAATTTCCATCAGGTCCTGAGGCTTTATAGGGTCCAAGCTGAAACACTGTGCTTTCAATCTCTTCTGAAATAATTGGCCTCTTTTACTGTATGAGTTTAAAAAATATAAAAAGAGCATAAGTTATTGGAAAATGGAAAATCCATATGATTTTGCAGACATTATGAAGAAATACATGACAATTACAACATATAATAAAAGCTATAGTGATTTAAAAAAAAAAAACTTATTACGATTAGCCTTGTATTATTAAGAACTACTAAATGGCAGATATGAGTGCTTGGTAGTGCTTTAGGTTCTTTTAATGGAACTCCAATTAACCCAAAAGTGAACAAATGTTAAGCAGGAAGCTTTTAGGTAGAGTCTAATAAGGTATTTCAACCTTAGCTTTCAATTATTCAAAGAGTTCAATGTTCATTTGAAAGTTTAATATAAAAGGCACAACACGAGGTTGAATCTTGTAAGTTGTAACACAGATAAAGGGTTATAAAAAAAAATTGTAACACATATAAAGAATTACTCAGGGAAAAAATGTGATTTAAATGAAAAGAACTTTTGAGTGAGGATTTTTTTTTGGGGGTTGTGGGCACAATGGAAATGGAAGTCGCCATCTAGTTTTTGCAATGGCCTAAGAACCATATATATAGTGTCCTTTCAGAAATATGGGTTCGGAGTTAAGGTACGGTCTTGGGAAGGTGTTAGGCACCCAAAATCGCCCAACCCTAAGGTTGACTTCCTCTCATTATGTCTTATGTCTTAACTCTATTAAAGGCACACTTAATATTGTTATCTAACTCACACATACACTAACATGCATCTAAACACACAACGTGACACCAATCATCCCTAACCATACATCTATCATGCTTGTCAACCAAAGCCTAACATTCATCTAATCATGCATCTCATCACATCATAGATCCTAACATACATCTAGTATACATGTCACCTCATCTTAGCATTTATCTAATCAGCATGACATCCCAAACAAGGCAGTAACAAAGACAAGGCAGTATAAGGGCATGGTAATTAAGCATAGGCCATAACATGTATTCCAAATTCTTAAGCATGAAATCAAGCATCGAACAACACAAAAAATGCATGTACATAATAATACATGACTTACCTCACTTACCTTGCAGCAACTCAGCACCTATGGCATAATGCATGAGCATGTGAATGCATGTTTATGGCATCAAAATATGATAATACAAGATAAATCCTAATTCTAACATGTGAAAGCAAACAAGCAATTAGACGTGAAACAGAAGCTTAAGAATATAAAAACATGGAAAAGAGCCCAAACAGAAGTATTACATGTGAAAACAGAAGTAAAAAAAGATGAAATAAAATTAAGATTTCTAGGCTAGTTCATGTGCATGCATGAACAACCTTGTGTGCGCATAATCAAGTTTGTGTGCACAAGCAAAATTATGCACATGTGGGTTTCTGCCCAGAAACCCTAGAAACACAACAAAGACTTAAAACGCTAAATCTAACATCCCAACATGCTTTCTAGACATACAAAAACATAAATCTAGACTACATAAACATATTATACATATTACAACAAGAAAATAAAGCAAATAGAAAGATTAAAGTGCAAAAAGGAAAAGAAAAGAAAAAGAAAAGTTTCAACTAGATACCTTAAACAAAAGCTTTTCAAGTTTGATTTTTGACTGTTCCTCTTAGGCTGTGTTTGTTTCGTGTAAAACGTTTTCCGGAAAAGGAAAATATTTTTAAGTGTTTGGTTGAATTATGAAAATTGTTGTGGAAAATATTTTCATGTGTTTGGTTCTATTAGGAAAATGCTATTTTTCGGCAACAAATTCCGGCAACAACACAACAACAACAACAACAACAGCAAATTCCGGCAGCAATAACAACAACAACAATCAGTTCATCAAAAAAAAAAAAACAACAACAATCAAATTAAAAAAAAAAAAAAACTGAGAGATCGAGGAAGAGAGAGCTCGAGGTGCGTTTTAGGAGCAACTGTCTGGGAGGCAATGCTCTTGTATGGCTAAAAAGACACATAAATTCAGAAATGTCCATTGCTTAAAAGTGAGATGGAGAGAGAAAGAGAGTTATGTCTGCATTTATAGAATAGAGAGAAGGGTCAGACCCAACATGGCAAAACTGTAGAAAGGCTCAACAGATTTTATATAAAGATTGAGATTGACACTATGCATAACATATAGTATTGTAGAAATGAGGGAAGGAATTGTGTGATGAATATTAAAGACTTCAGTGGAAGTTGAAGGTATGGTTAGTGGCTGACTAATAGTTATAGAAATGCAGAAACTTCTCTTTTCTTTCAGAGATAAAGATCAGAATTTGGTGGCCTATGTGGGCTAGAGTAATTCAAAACAAGCTACTTTGCAAGGAATTCATGGCCCCTGCAATGAAATGCTCTAGAGTCTCCATATACGATCCCACCCCCCCCCCCCCACCTTCTTTTATTTTGTGATTGTATTAATGGATTCATCTCATTTTTTATTCAGATGAAGCAACTCCCCAGGATTATCCTCAGACTCAACAATTTTATATATTGCATAGATTGAGATTGACACTATGCACAACATAGAAGTATAGGAGAAAGGTGGGAACAAATCGTGTCACGTGTGATGCATATCAAATACTTCAGTAGGGTTGAGGGTGGAGCTAATAGCTGACTAATAGTTAAAGAAATGCAGAAATTTGTCTCTTTTTTTTTTCTTTTTTCTTTTTTTGATAAGTAGAAATCTGTCTTTTCTTCAAAGATAAAGATCCAATAACAACCCCCTCCCCCCTCTCTTAACTTTGTGATTGTATTAATAAATCATCTCATTTTTCATTCAAAAGAAAATAAACAAAGCAGCAACTACTATAAACTCAATCCCTGGGATTTATCCTTTTCACATTTCTCCCAATGTGAAAGCCAACAAACAAAGGTTTGTGTTTAATATATTTGTAATAATAAGCTCAGATATGGATCTCAGTCTTGTTGTTGTTTTGAAAAAATACAATATAGTCTTCTGCATTTCAAAAGTAAAGAGAAAAATACCAAAAATATCTTCTTTTTTGGGTGGGGAGAGGCTGTAGTAACAATCAATTATGGACCATATGTAATAATCAAATTACGGACCATATGTAATAATCATAGCACAATTCATGTATCTGTTCAAAGACATCAACATCTAAATTAAAGAAACACAAAGTTTACTAAGGGGAAAAAAGTTACAGAAAAAGTGAAAATCTGTCACCAGTTTTAACGACTCTGTGCTCATATTGAATTTAGTAACCATTGATTCTTTTTGGTAAATTGGCAACTTGGGTTTTCTTGCAGAATTGGCTATTGGATTTATCTTGTTCATAGACATATTATCAGTCCTCAAGATTTTAACAAGCTGAATAAATAACTATATTATTTCATTTCTATATTTCCACAGAATCATATGCAGCATATAGCATTCACATCAGATTCATGGTCACAGTGATGAGCAAAACAACAAGACAGACCTAGTGGCTAGTACCCTCTACATCATATTAGTACCAAAACCAAAAAGACTCATATGCTCAACAACATATTACCCTACAACACAAAAACACAACCCCACATGCTGACGGCAGAAACAGACAAAAGAGATACATTACAACGATTCTTGAACCCTCTAAGCACTTTCATGTGCAAACTGTTCGATCCTGTCCTCACTGAGATTCAGATTAGCATTGCTATCCTCCAACCCAGAGCTAGTCTCCACCAACACATGTGGATCATTGTAATGCCTGACAGCTTGAATTATGCCCCGAACACGCTTATACGGATCCGAACAATTGAAAATCTCAGACTCCAAGAACACGCCATCGCAGCCTAATTGCATCATCAGCGCCGCGTCGGCCGGAGTAACGATCCCTCCGGCGGCAAATTGAACCACCGGCAGCCTGCCCATTTGCTTGGTTTGAGCCACGAGATCATAGGGTGCCCTTATGGTCTTCGAAAAGGCGAAAACTTCGTCTTCATCCATGTTATTCAAGATCCTTATCTGACCCATTACAGCCCTCACATTCTTGACGGTTTTCGCTACATTTCCAGACCCAGATAAATCCCCTTGAATCCTTATCATAGCCGCACCTTCTCTTACTCTGCTCAACGCTTCTCCGAGGCTCTCACACCCACAAACAAACGGGCAGCGAAAGTTGTGCTTGTTGATGAAATTGTCCTCGTCTGCGAGAGCAATAGCTTCGCTCTCGTCGATGTAATCGACCCCAACGGCTTCGAGAATCTGGGCCTCGACGAAATGGCCGACGCGGGCTCTGACCATTATGGGGATCGAAACGACGCGCTTGATTTCCTTGATGAGAGACGGGTCTGGCATGCGAGAGATGCCTTGTTGAGATGGGTCCGAGTCCGAGACAATGAGACAACATGCACCAGCTTGTTCGGCGATCTTGGCATGTTCGGCGTTTGTGACTTCGACAATGGCTCCGCCGCGTAGTATTTGGGTTAGCCCAGCCTTGAGGGAAAATGGGCTTGTCTTGGCGTCTGTGATGGCGATGCTATTGTAGAGCGTGACGGCACCGTCTTCAGCCATCGCACCAAGTGTTTGTGAAATTGCCTGAACCAAAAAAATAGGAAGATCGGAAAAGAAAAGGAAATGAGTATTGGTTGGCTTTTGGGGTTGGAGAAGAGAGGAACTGAGAGGATGGATGTATAATAAGATGGGAAGGAACGTGCAAGGGTTTGGTTGGAGGGTGGTGGTGAGTTCGAGAAGTTTCGGTGGAATTTCAAGGCTGAGTCGGTGACTTACCACCGAAGTGTAGAAACTTCGATTCTATTTCTTACTCCTACATTCAGACTTTCGAGGTTGAAGGGTTCTTATTTTTACAGATGCGTGTATTCAGCTATTACGTGTATAGAATAATCTTGTTTGTGACTTGTGACTTTGTGAGTTGGAAGCCAATATATTATAGATTTTGACCCTTGGTAACATATCTTTTAGTTTAAGACACGTATGCACAACCGTTTTTAAATAACAAAAATTGTTATTATAAAATTTTTTTTATTTATAATAATTTTTTTACACATTTTTTTATTTATATATTTTTACAAAAGTTAAACAATATNAGAGATCGAGGAAGAGAGAGCTCGAGGTGCGATGGCGCGATCGAGGGTCTGGGTCTGGGTCGAGCGGCGTTGGAGCGATGGCGCGATCGAGGAGGCGATGGGTCTGGGTCGACGACGAGGTACGATGGCGCAATCGAGGTGCGATGGCGAGGTGTGAGACCAGTGCGATGGCGAGGTGTGAGACCAGTGCGATGGCGAGGTGTGATGGCGAGGTGCTGCGATCGGCGCGAGACCGGTGCGATGGCGCGGTTCGTGGCGCCGGTGAAGTCGAAGGCTCGTGAACGTCGGCGAAGTCGAAGTCGAAGGCTCGTTCTCTCTCTCGCTCTCTCGCTCGGTTTGGTTCGTTAAGGCTCTGGCTCTCTCTTTTCCGGAAGTCATTTGAAGGTAAAATAAGGGCGTAAAATGATTTCCGAGTCAAAGGAGTAAATCTGGTCAAACTGAAGCTGATTTTCCAGAAAATAAAATTTTCCTTTCCTGCCAAACACTGGGGTCAGGTGGTAAATGATTTCCGGAAATCATTTACCACCAAAACAAACGGACCCTTAGTCAAATTTATTCACAATTTAATAAAAGAGTAATTAGTAATTTTAAACTCAAAGATCAAGGCCAAAAAAGGCTCTAATTAAAAGAAAATTTACTTGAAAATATTTTGTGAAAAACTTCTTCTGTGATTCACTATTTCTAGTAAATCTTAGTGTTTTCCCATGGGATTTCTATGTGTTTTGAAAATATACCATGTAAGGTTACTTATAGTGTGAAAATAGGGTTTGGAACGACTCCCAGATGATACAAGATTCGTTCCAAACCTCAACATTAATTTAGAAAACTTGTCTTGTTTAGTTTCTAGGGTGCGCATGCCGAGGGTTTCCATGGCCTCACTTTTCCAAAAATAGATTTATTTGCTCATTAAAAGTTATATTTTTTATTTTAACATTTTCAAGTCAATTTAATATCTGATTGGGCTCTAAACCAACCTTGGATCTTAGAATTCAACATCATTGGAGAACGGGGACCCAAGTCATAAAGGGTACAAAATGTAGTATCTACAGAGGTGTGGTTTGGGTAGTCTGCTGTTGCAACATGAATGTTGCACATTTTCAAATGAGGAATATAAATCTGGTCTTGTAGGATTGGAGAAACAGATAGTTAATGCTACAGCGGAGGTACCTTAGGCTAGAATTCTATTATACAAGTTAATTGTTACAGTGGTAAAATTCTATGCTTTTAGGTCTTGAATCGTTTTAAACTGTAGTATGCAGGAACCTCTTGGCATGAGCTAAATTATATTTTAGACAAGATATTGAATTTTTAGTATTATCCAGTAAGCAAAATTGCTTTCTTGTGTTCAAATTTTAATTTATCCAAGTTTAATAATTGTCAATTTTTTTAAAAATGGTTATGGTTTCCTTAACTTTTGTGCCATTATCTTAATTTACCTGTCTTCCTTCTTCTCTCTTTCTAGCATTCCCATTCTTTACAAAAGACATAGATATTGCGATTCCTGCTTTTGATACTTCAAGTATTGAACTTCCAACATTCTTGATCGAGTATTCTTGTGCACAGTTTCTCCTCCAGCATCAAAAGTAAACGGCTTGTGCTGGCTTCAAACATCAACAAATCTACAGTCTAAATTTAGTGATCAGAACAAGTGAGACTGAGGGTTGGTTTTCTTGGTTCCATGTTGGTGAATATTTCTTTAAATTTGATATATATTTACCATCCTAATTTATTGGGAATTCTTGAGCATAAGTTAATTGCTATTTTCCAATTTATGGTCTTTGCAATAGTTTTGTATGTCTATCACTTGAAAGTTTTCATGTAGTTGTATTGGAGCAAGAATTGTCTAATCATATTGGTAGCAGCAATCTTTATAGGGAGCAAAAATATTTTACCAAACATACTACCAATAGGTACTAAGATGTTTTCTAATCCTATTGGTAGCCCATGGTAACTTGTCCACACTCATATGTGCACGTGAAGATTGCTCAGTTTGATCAGTCCTCTCGAATGGAATGTATTTGATATTACGTTAGATTGCCAAAAGAAAATTCATGATGTATGAATTCCTACACCAAGTAAAAGCGAATTAAAGGTTTTTTTTGGATGAACTAAAAGCCAATTAAAGTATCACAAGCAATGACTATCAATTTCGTAAGGGTTGGCTTTGGATTTTTTTTTTTTTTTTTTAATTTTTTTTAAGGGTTACCATTATTAAACCCTTATAGTACTTTGACACAAACCGGCCCCTTTGCTTGCCTTTTGACCTAGTGGCCAAGTATGCATTTTTAGTCTACATTCCACGAGTTGTAACAAATTCCAATACTAAAGCATGGGTTCCCAAGGAGTGTAAAAATTGGACATGAATATTTTTATATAACTAATGTATATAGATCAATATGAAGATTATACACACTAAGGTTAAACTAAAATTAGGCAGTTAAGAGTTCTACAAGTGCACAAGATTCTACATGACAATGTTATTATGCTTTTACAGAATAATGTTGGCGAAAATGCACTTTTGGTCCCTACATTTTGGGTCAATTTCCATTTTGGTCCCAAAATTGATTTTGTTACTAATGTTGTTCTTAAAAAAAAGAAAATTGATTTTATTTTAGTCCTTTCCATCAACCTACTAATGGAAATTAAAAATTTCTTACCAAATCAGCCCTAACTATCATCTTGCTAAATTATAAAATAAATAAATAAAATAAAATAAAATAAAATAAAAAAACATTCTCTTGCTTAATACTATAGTAGTTTGGATGATCTTATCTTCTTCATTGACCCTTTGTTTTTTATAATTCAATAATTACAATAAAAAATGAGATTTGATAAAAATAAATTTTGAATAGCTAATTTTAATGTAGATACTTGATGTTTAAAACTTTTAATTTTAGTTAAAAAAAATGTAGGATATAACCCATAAGGGGCATAACATAGATGATAACGACATCAGTGACATGGCACAAGGGCAGTAAAGTGAATGAATTTCACATGTTGTATGGTTATTAGCTTATTATAGCCAAAGACAAAGTTTAGAGACACAAAAAATTTGATGTGGCAAATTGTTAATAGTAGGATAAAAAACAATGTTAATGGTGGTAAGTTTTAGATGAGAACCAATGAAAGTTTATAAACTCAGCAAGTGTAAAAAAAGTTGCCAAATTTTGTGTGCATGTGGCATTACTGTTTGGTTAAATCCACATTTATCATGTCGTTGTAGCATTTGAAAATTTGAGGGGAAATTAATTGTTGGCACATTACATATTAGATTTTGAGTCCAAATCTTCTGTCTCTTTTTTCCTGCTCCACTTTATACTCCACCAATAAATATTTGCCATGTGTTCACCTAATCAATTAAATACTACTATTAATTAATAAATATAGTATTAATAAGTCAATAATGATAGTATTTAGAAAATTATTAGAAGTAAAAGCCATGTGTTTTATTAAATTTAGCAAGTGATTAATATGTTACAATTGTATTCAAACCTGTGATAAATGTGAGTTAGTTATGAATAATAATATCACCAATAATTAACTCCTAAGTTATAAATATCCATATATTTATTTGTATTGCAAAAGGAGATATTGTATGTAAATTTCAAAAATTCATATTTAAGTTCAGATTGAGTTGTGAACTCTCTATAAAAGGCACGTATTAATTTTCATGCAGCATTTAGTATTAAAGCATATGATTTGATCCTTCTTCTTAAGTTGAAGGGAAATCATTTCATCAAAGTTTTAGCCACTACAAAAACTTCTTCCTATTCAATTTTAGGTTCCGCAAAAAAATTTCAAGCTTGAAGCATCCAACCCCAACAACTAAATTTCAACATTTCCGTAGTAAGTCCTCCATCAAAATACTTTAGTTCCTTCACAAAATCCCAGTCAAAGTGCCTCATTCTTCTCACTTTTACTTTTCCAATAGATTGGAAATTCTAATTTGCATAATCTAGTACTTAACTTTCCAACTTCAAAAAATCCCTTTTTCCAGTCCTTATCCTTCCTTGTTACCTTTTCCTATCTCATGCATGTTCTCATGCCTAATTTGTAACACTCCAACCTAATTGCATAATTAAATTTATGAGTTTATATGTTTGTTATTACCTTAATTAATTTAAGTGCCTAAAGCTTTGATATTGTGATATTATAAAACATATATATTCTTTTAATGTTGTAGGAAGAAATTTTATAAAGGTAAGGAGATATATATGCAAAGTTATATTGTCATTGTGCCTTTCTTAAAATATAAGCTTACAAGGGGGTGAAAAGTTTAAATGCCAAAAGTTGAAAAAGTGGGTTGTGATATTTTCTTTCCCTAGCATTACACGTACCCCCACCCCAAAGTCAATTCCCTCATCTTTTCTTTTGTTGTACCAGAAGCTTCTTGCTTCATCTCTTTTGCCATTTCTTTTCTTTCTTTCTTTTCTTTTTCCTTTGCAGCCCCATTTCACAACAGCTTTCATTTTCTTTCACCGAAAATCATAGATATCTCTCTCTAAGAAGGAAATCAAACTCTCTCTAATCTAACTTGTGATTCTGTTTTAGTAATTTGAAATTTTGATGATATTGTTGGTACACCCTTCCTTAAGCCCAGGGACGAACGCAGGATTTTAAGTTGGGGGGGGCCGGAGATAAGCGAAAAAAAAATTTCAAATACGCATTCATATAATATTAATAAACTATTAACCAAGACAAATACCCAAAAATCATTGTTTCTTAATATATTAAGATACAATCATCTACTAACAAAAACAAAAAACACGAAACACTATTGTTTCTTTACACAATCATCTATGAAAAAGGAACTCGATGCTCTTTCAAATTTTCAAAATCATCTACAATTGAATCCAAACTAAATGTCGAAGCTATATCCTTTTCAATGTATAACATCAAAGAGTCCGTCAAAAAATCATCTTCCATTTTGTTTCGAAGGTTAGTTTTGACAATTTTCATAGCTGAAAATGCTCGCTCTGTAGTAGCAGTAGAAACTGGAAGAGTAAGCACAAGTCTCACAATTCTATAAACAAGTTTGTAGTGTTCTGAATTTCTAGTTCTCACTAACCATTGAGACAACTCAGATAAACTCTTCAATTCTTTGAACTCTGGATCCTGGACTACATTATGCTCAAAATGATAAAGCTCCTTCTTCAACACTTGTTTGTCATAATCTGTGAAATCTTGTGGATAGAAATTCTCTACCAACAAACAAAGATCACTACTTCTGAAAGATTTTAATGCCTCTCGAGGTTCTAAAGCTGAGCTAAGCCTTAGTAACTCCATTGCATCTTCATTAAACCGATAATTTAGTTCCTGTAGTTGAGAATCTATTGTAGCATAAAAAATATTTACTCGATAATGATGCTCAATTGTAATGTTATCTTGCTGATTACGAGCTCGACCTCGCCTCGGAACATAACGAGCATTCATATC
>NW_027070025.1:27262-132662 GCF_002906115.3 Quercus suber
AATTTCTAGTTCTCACTAACCATTGAGACAACTCAGATAAACTTTTCAATTCTTTGAACTCTGGATCCTGGACTACATTATGCTCAAAATGATAAAGCTCCTTCTTCAACACTTGTTTGTCATAATCTGTGAAATCTTGTGGATAGAAATTCTCTACCAACAAACAAAGATCACTACTTCTGAAAGATTTTAATGCCTCTCGAGGTTCTAAAGCTGAGCTAAGCCTTAGTAACTCCATTGCATCTTCATTAAACCGATAATTTAGTTCCTGTAGTTGAGAATCTATTGTAGCATAAAAAATATTTACTCGATAATGATGCTCAATTGTAATGTTATCTTGCTGATTACGAGCTCGACCTCGCCTCGGAACATAACGAGCATTCATATCCAGGACATCAATGCAATGCTTCTCACAAAATGATATCACAGTGGTGAGTAAGCCATCCCATCCATCATCTCTAAATTTTTGGATAAGTGCTTTAGTAGATGAAACTAAATGCCAGGCATTTAAAATGTCTTGAGATTGGCTTTGCAAAGCTGACAAAGTTTATCAGTGATCTCCATAGTTTCCTTCTCAAGATGCAAGATGAAGACAAATTCAAATGAAGTTAAACCCTCATAAGCTGACTCTGCTTCTGCCCGATGTTCTCCATCAATTGCATCATCAATTATATTTTGCAAACTTCAACAGTTGAAGTAAACATTCTTAATAAGCTAGAAACTGATCTAAAATGTGAACTCCAACGTGTTTCTACAGTCGTTGTAAAGTGCCAATTTGATTAAGCCCATTCCAGTCTCAAGCTCTTCAAGATCAATCAAACGTGCTATTTCATTAGCATTGGCAACTTTCAATTGCTCATTGCGCTTGCATGAAGCATTAACAATTTTGATCAGAAAAAGCAATGCAAGAAAAAAATGACTAATGGCATTAACTTGTTTTGATGCTTTTACTAATGCCAATTGTAAGCGATGTGCAAAACAATGGATGTAGTAAGCATATGGGCAATCATTCAAATCAAAGCTTGTAATCCATTCCACATACCTCGCAGTTGCTTGCTCCATCATATCCTTGCCCTCGAATATTTTGTATATCTAAGCAATGCTGAGATAACAAAGAATATATCCCCTCTTTAGAGTCAAAGCTGCAGTGTCAGCAACATGAATAAGCCCAAAAAAACGTTCTTTGACAAAGCCTTCTGCATCAACATATCTAAAAACCACAGCATTCTCTCTCATGGACTCATCACGAGCTTCATCAACCATATGCAAAACTTTGCATCACCAATTTCTTCCCGAATGCCCTTCTTCACTTTGGCTGAGAAAACATGTAGAATTTCCTTTTGAATTTTGTTTTGTTTTGTTTTTTTTTTTGTTTTGTTTTGTTTTGTTTTTTTTTTTCATTTTTTGGCACAATCCATAGCAGAAATTGCAACTGAGGTTGAACACTTGAGCTTATGAACAGTACAATGTCTCTCTATCCCTCTTTCTTTCCTTTTTTCTTGTTGGTTTCTTTTTTGTATTTGAACAAAAGTTTCTTTAGAATGCTGTGGTGGTGCTCAACTTCAAGATGCATTCTGTTTGTTATTGATTAACATCCACTAAAAATTTTATTTTTACGAATCTCCAAACAGAGACACATTCCACTTTTTCTTCTTCTATTGTTACATATATTTAATAGATATTTGTCAATGATTAGTTTATAAAATTTAATGATATTGTCCCTTGACTTGGACTGATATTAAATATTATTACTGAGGAAGTGCAAAAGAAATTACTGATTTTTTGTTTAACTTTGTTATAACTATATATGTAGGGTCGACTGAAAATTGCGGACTTTGGATGGTCTGTACAGTCAAGAAGCAAGAGACTCACAATGTGTGGAACTTTGGATTATTTAGCGCCAGAAATGGTGGAGAACAAGGCTCACGACTACGCAGTTGATAATTGGACTTTGGGTATCCTTTGCTATGAGTTCCTTTATGGTGTCCCTCCATTTGAGGCTGAGAGTCAAAGTGATACATTTAGGAGGTCGGGTGGAAATATTCATTTTAGAATTTTAGTGTGATTACTTTGGAAGAAAATTATGCCAAAAGTTGTGTTATTTTTAGTTTGATATATTGTATTTGGATGTACCAGGATAATGAAGGTTGACCTGAGCTTCCCTTCCACCCCTTGTGTTTCTACAGAAGCCAAAGATCTCATTCTTCGGGTATATTTGGTCATGGCTGTTTTCATATTTATATCTGGGTGTAAAGTAGTACTCTCATTTGATAGGTATAATTGCATTCTTGAAACTGTAATCTGAAAATATGTGCAGCTTCTGGTGAAGGACTCCTCAAAAAGGCTCTCTCTCCAGAAGATAACAGAGCATCCTTGGATAATCAAGAATGCAAATCCTACAGGTATCTGTAATAAGTAGCATTTTAAACTTCAGAGGTGATTCTGCCATGGTTTTGAGGAATCAACATTGTTGAATTCTGCATCTAATGGTGTCCTCTCTCTCTCTCTCTCAATGCATCCTCCAATATCCCTTCATTTTGTACACTGCTCTGAGAAGTGAGAAGCATTGATTTGCAAACCCAAGCATTGAGGTTCATGCATTATACCGTTTATATATGATAATTTGATGTTCTTTCTCTTGCTCATGGTAGGTTTTGCAACTATGGATTTATTTCTAGAGATTAGATTACAGGATTGGCTACATATGTTGTTGCATCTAATTAATCTATCTTGTTATTGGGTCTAATTAATCTATCATTCCAAGTGTAATGACAAATTGCTCATGCTGGTTTATTTTAATATTTGTAATGGTTCAGCCTTCAATTGTTTTTGTTGGTCTACAGCCTAGTTGCAATGTCCTATGAACTGCAAACTTTTGATTATTGCTCAGGTGGGAGGTGGAATATAATTGCAACCACTGTTTTTTATCAACTATACTAGCACCTATTTAGCATATCATTCAAGAAGCCAATCATTGCATGATATGACTGTCTATTTATCTTAAGTAGATATGCTGCCTTTCCTTCCATATACAAGCTTGAACTATGCGATTTTGGGCAAGTCTTAGTTCTGAATATGTTCCCCCCCACACCCCCCCCCTAAAAAAAAAAAAAAATCTAAACCTAATGTCTCTACCGTTCTTCAAAGATTCCCAAAAATGTTTGAAGGGGATCTCCAAGCATCCTAGAGATAGGTTCGATAATTTTGGAACAGGAACAAAATGACCTATACTATTGTGATATCAGTTTTCTTAGGGTTTATGTGGAACACATACTAGGACTAAACTGAATAATAAAGCTATGTTTTGCATCTCTATTGAGAATTCATTTCATAATAAAATGCATTTTGAAAAAAATGATGGGTTGTGTTTAAGGAAATCTCTATTGATGCGTGTTATGAATGATTCTTATATGGGTTTTGTATGCTTTGGGGGATCTATTGGTTTATAAATTAATGGCTAGAATATTGTTTTCATTCCTCGAAAAAGTCATTTTATTTGTTCCTAAGTTATTGAAAGGGTTAAACTTTTGTCCTTAAACTTTAAAAAATATCTTATTTCATTCCTAAACCATTGAAAAAAAAATATCGGCCCTAAACTATTCAAAAAAACTCTTTAAAAAGTTTTGAAATGAAATTCATACAAACTCTTCAAAAAAAAAATTCAACTTTTTAAAGTTTAGGGACAAAAAAAGAAATTCATACAAACTTTAGGGACAAACAATTTTTTTGGCCTAAATTAATTACAAATTGCTTTAGCAGATTTTTTACTTTTTAAATTAGAGGGTTGGTTTGTTTTCTATTTATTTTCTTATTGCATATTCAATGGTGATTGTGGAATGTCTGATGGAGGATGATTAATGAATGGTTTTGTTGCTTGTGGAGTAACTATTTAAGACACATATTTCCATTAAGACAGAATCAGTTTCTTCATCATGTCGGAAAATGTGTCTGCAGTAAGAGAGCTTGGTATGCTAAAAATTTTGGTTTCTAGCAGGTATAATTTTCACTAATATATGAAAATAGAAATGGATAAGTGAGATAGTGACATGGCTTTGCTCCATTATTTTCAATTTCTGTTGTCTCTATGATATGAAATGGATATGAAAGTGTTTTTATATATGATATCTTTCACTTTTTATTCATATCTGAATGTGGTATAGGAGCATACCAATTATAATTTTGTATAAATGAAGACATTTTGGCTTCCTCTCTACCTGAGCACATCAATTGTAATTGCCTAATTCTCACACAGAGTTATATAAAGGGGGAAACTGGGATAGAGATGAGGCCTAGGTACAATGGTGATGTTTTGTTGTAATTTGCTAGGGAGTATGTTAGCTTGCCCTATGTGCAAGGGACAGTCCCTTGTGTTGTTTCAGTTGTCATATGTTGATTTAGAATGAGGTTTTAGGTTAGTGACCTTTGTGATGAGGGTGTGTTTTCCTTGCTACTTGTTTCTATTGAGTGAAACTTTGTGTATATAATATCAAAGACGTGAATACTTGGGAAAGTAGGTGTAGAGTTTATTTGAGGTTGACACTAATGGTCTAGTTGATGTAAAGCACCTTGTCTCACTCACCCCATTAGAGTCGCAACCTGAGAAAGTAGGTGTAGAGTTTTGACGATGACAATCATGATGTCAATAGGTGTAGACGTAGGAGTACTAGCTCAGTTGGTGGTCCACGTTGTAGGTGTCGTGATGGGAAAGAGACTACTATAGGTAAGACCGATAAAACAACTGGTGAACTTTGTGACGCTCTCTTAGCTGAAATTGTTGGGGACATGGCTTAGTCCTATATAATTTGTCATTGTATCTTAGAGCACAAGTTGGATGAAGTAACGAAAGGTTCAACAGAATACATGAGTGTATTGTTGTTGTTCCCAGATCCCATTAACAGGGAGGTACATCTTACGGATGACTTCACAGGGCTCTTATCTTAGAGTTGGTTGGAGTTCATGCGAACCACGACATCCTCCCAGCCTCCTACTCCAGAATTTCCCACATATTTCCCAACAAGCTCTGGAATTTACCATCCAAACTATGTATTGCCCAACACACAGCTCCATCATTATGATAGTGGTGCTCAACAAAGCCAACTGAGTGCTCATACATTTCATAATTAACATCAGTCATCCTCTGACTTAGATAATTTTTGAAATTTGTATCTGAGTGATTCTCATTTTGATGCTACCATTTCTGTATTGATGGTTACATTGGTATGCATGGTAGTAGTTGAGATATTCTTTTTATGATATTGCATAATTATGTTAAATGCCAATAGGTATGGCTGAGACACTTGCCTGTAGAGGCGGCCGCATGGTATTGTACATGGATAGGAGCAGAAAACAATGGTAGATGGTTTTATAGATGTCCAATGCATATGGTATTCTACATTTTGAAGCCACTATTATGAATGATCAATAATTTGTGTACATTGTGAAATTGGGGAAGTTTCTTGCTTGCTTCATTGTACAATATTACAATAATAATTTAATTTGGATCATAGAACTACCAGTCATTTCAGGACACGTACATCACATTGGTCACACGTACACATGATGCAAGTACATCATATTAAATTTCTCGTAAGGGACAACAAAGGCGGATTACTTGTTATTCAGCAACAAAAAAAGAAACAAAAAAAGAGGTGGATTGCTTCTTGTGCATTACTAATTTCACTAACATTATGTATTTTTGTTGTTATTATTTCTGTTATAAATGGTGATTTTATTTAAGTAAATATTATTAACTTTATGCATTATATAACATTTTTATTTCTTGGATTTTATATAATGGACGCAAATTTAAAATTCATGTCCATTTCTATGCGTCAAATTTAGGATTTTTTTGATAGGGCTAATTCCTACCTTTTCAATTGTCTTCGTTGAGACAGAATTGTGCGAGTTTTATTACTTAAGATAGAATTTTGCGTAAGATTTTTATAAGTTCACAAATGAAAATAATTCTATCTAGTTAAATAAACTAAGGGTAATTACATTCTTCTCTCTAGAGGTTTGAAGAAATGATATTTCATCCTAAATTTGAAGGGAAAAATACTTTCCCTCCTTGACATTTGATTAATCTTAAATATTAAGTTACATTTAAAAAATTAAATAAAATACTTCAAAAAAAAAGAAAAAAGAAAAAAGAAAAAAGAGTAAGGTTCTATTAGTATAGACCAAATTTTATTAAATTAATATGCTTAGACAAGTATCTAAATTTCTAACTACAAATTACGATTTGACTGTTTTGTCATAAAAACATCTTCTGCATTTTCTTTTATTGTTTTGGACAGCAAAAACACAAGTTAACTAAAACTAAAATAGCATGGGGGACAATGTTTTCCACCTTTTCAAAGTGGGAAAAAAAGTGAGACATTTTTCTAAATGTTCATACTAAAGTATAAAAAAGAATGAGTGAAAATGATATTTGAGAGAATGGAATTGAAGTAATGGAGTATAAAAAATGGTTCACCATTAGCATTTTTATTTTCCTTTTAGTGAGCTTGTATAGGATTTAAAATAAAATCACAAAAAATAAAATTAAAGACAAAACTTTGGTTTCTGTTACAAAATCGTCCAAAATTAAAAAAGAAAGAGTGTTGATTTGGGTCCAAGAGTTTTGCTTCGGCGGTCCCGCCCGCTGTGACATCGGTGGGGCTCACCCAATCTACGAACTACGTTCAAAATCTTAAATCCCATCTCTAATGTACCATTCAAACGCCGCCGTACCAGGTCCACTAGCGAATGAAAAATGTGGGGCCCTTCTCGACATAAATAAAACGCATCTGATCTGCATGATCTTGCCACGTGGCCACAGCGTCAAATCTAAAAAATCGGGGAAAATTTTTGAATCAAGAGAAAGTCAAGCTCAAGCGCGCAACGCCATGAAACATTAATAAAAGAGAGTAATAATAAATCAAGATTTTTATATTACAAATCGAGGGTCGTGGTGGTGGTGGTGGGCCCCACCATGTGGGACGGTGGTTGATGAACAAAGTAAACATGCTTACCGGACCCAACCCCAAGCCTACGTCCTTTTCTTCTCCTTCAACACTATTTATGGTTACAAAAAAAAATCTAGCACACAACCCAACTTGACACAATTTTGACTTAATAAATTGAAGTATTGGAGGGAAAACTAGTGACAAGTAGCCATTACAACCCGGGAAAAATGGTTGTAGAAAAAATTGTGCTTTTTTTTTTTTCCAATTTTTGAAAGCTTGATAAAGATTAATTCTAGTGTCCAATTGCACTAGATCTATTTTGATAATGCGTAGTATCGTTTCAACAAGTCTAGTATAATTGGACACAAGACTTAATCCAAGTCCTTAATTTTAAACACCACATTGCAAATATTAGTAGTAATTTTCAAATAATCCTAATAACCAACTTTCTATTATGAGTATTTTTTTAAAAAAAATGGTAAACTAATTTATTAATATACTATATTTTAGTTTTATCGAATTTTTATTATATATTTATTTAATTGTTAAAATCAAATATTAATTTCCATTTTTATTAATATACTATCGATATTTTTAATTAGATAGATTAAAAAAAAATGTAAGTAAAACTCATCAAATCTGCTGCATAATGGCTCAAATCAATATTCATGTTTTCATTTGTACACGCCAATGATTTTTTATATAAGAATAACAAATTTCATTTATTTATAATTTTAAAAAAATTAAGAAACATATTTTAAATTATTAAGTTAACTTTGTAAAAAGTTTTGGAAATCCTTGTGATTGGACATAATAACCTTTTATATAGATGTGTTATATCTAGCTAGTTTTTTATTTTTATTTTTATTTGATAATACAATAATTGTAGTGTTGGATTGGAAGCTAAATATTTTTGTTGAAAACAATAAAAGATATCAATTTAGTTACAAAACTCTTAGCACATCTAGCTAATTTATGATAGCACAATCCCCTTCTCTTACATATTTCACCATTTACACAATTTCAATCCTTTTAAATGGTTCTTAAACTTAGGGAAAAATAGACATTTGTCCGTAACTTACAAACTATTCAGTAAATTGCCTTTATTTTGAAACTATTTAGCAAACTGTCCCTAGTTTTGAAATTCGATATCTTCAAAATCAACTTCTATATATATTTTCAAGTTTAAATTGTCAAAAAAATTTAAGTGGCAAAATATGCATAGAACTCGATGTTGAATTCTACATGTAACTCAATTTTATTAAAATCGAGTTCAAAAAACAATGATATTTTGCTAATTAGTTTCAAAACATAAAAATTTTATTACATACTTTATAAATTAGGGACAATTGCCTAAACTTATCAATAATACATCCAGTTGTAAATGAGTTTAGGTTCCCAAAATTACATGGTCCTACAACGAAGAAAGTTGTTTTTAACGAAAATATCCTAATTCAAATCGTTTTAATTTTCAACTCTAACTATCAAATTACAGTAGAAATCAAAAGAAAAGAATGATTACTTGAACGGTTAGAAAGAAAACTGTTCAAAACTCGACCTTTTTTGTTTTATTTTGTTTTATTTTTTTATTTTTTTATTTTTTTTTGTTTTTCATTTCGAGGAGTAACATATTTTGAAAACTTTTTTTTTTATATATTTATTTTCCTTAAATAAGGGAATGATTAATGAAAGATTTTCAAATTTTAAATTACAAAATTTCACACATGTAAAGCCTCTCCCACACGTACCACGCTTGTCCCCCATAGTCCCACCTCACTGAGTCTCAGTCATTTCTTCAAAAATTCAAAAGTTCTCTCTCTCTCTCTCTCTCTCTCTCTCTCTCTCTCTATGCTATATTCTTGGCTTTTACTCTTCCTCACACACCAGCCTCCATTTCAGTTCTCACGTTAACTTCTTACAAAACGCAACAAACAAACCTCACACAACCCTTCTTCTTCTTCTTCTTCTTCTTCTTCTTCTTTTTCTCTCACATTTATCTCAGTAACAAAACTTGGATTTTTTCACACAAACACAAGCACTGACAGAGACAGTTTTTTTTTAGAGAGAGAAAGTAAAGCTCCGATTCAAACTACGATCGGAGGTCTGTTATAGTCAAAAGGGTCATCCCAGAAGTTCAAATCGGAGTTGGGATCGGAGAGATGAACGGAGTTGGGAGACAAGGGCAGAGATCTGGTGCGGCAGGGGTACACCATCAGCGTCAGTACTCAGATAACTTTCTTGAAAGCTCCTCCAATGGCCGCTGGCTCCAATCCACTGGTCTTCAACACCTCTACTCTTCTTCTTCTTCTTCCTCCACCAACCCTTCTCTCCCTCCTCTTCAGGTACTTCAACTTTTTCGCCTTTTTATTTTACTTTAAAGTTTTGTGCTTTGTGTCTTGGATTTGATGCCTGTAACTTTAGATCTCAGCCCTTTGATTGTTTGTGATGAAAAAGCAGGACTATGGATTCTATGGTGGCGGTGGTGGTGGAGGTGGGCAAGGGTCTAGGATGTATAGGAATGCGCAGAGGGGATTCAATGGTGGGAATGAGTTTTTGTTGGAGCCTTCTACGCCGCCTGGGCCGGGTAATTCTCGGTCCAGGAAGAACAATGGCGGCGGCGGTGGTGGTGGTGGTGGTGGCGAAGATTCGCCCGGTGGCGACTTCAGTCCTGGACTCTTGGATCTGCATTCTTTCGATACCGAGCTTCTGCCTGAGGTGTGGGGTCTCTTGACATTTCCACAATCTGCATTTTGATGAATTCGTGTTGTGATTATAGTATGGAATTTGTTTACTTGACTTGGGTGGTTGACCCTTTCCAAATGTCAATATAATAGTTGATTCATGTGAGAAGAGAAAAGGGTTTTCATTGATAACTGGAATTAGAGCTTAAATCTTGTATGAATCTTTGGCTGAGTTGGGTTTGCATTCCAATTGACTGTGAAATATTTTTGGATTGATTCGATCTATGGAATAATGAGAATATAGTAGTGGATATGGAAAAGTTAATGTACAATTTGTTTTTGCTAAATTCGGGCTATTTGAAGTTGATCATTTATGCCATTTGAATTTGGGACCTCATTGTAGAATAAGGAGAGTAGCTTGTGTTTTGAACAAGAATTGAAATAATCTTTGTATGCTTAATTTGGCTGACGCTGCTGTCTATCTCATTGGTAGATGCCAGTCTCTGGTCTGTATGATGGTGCTTCTCTGTATCGTCCTGTTCGTGGCAGAAGCTTTGATGATTCGGAGCCCTACATTAACAACAAACAAACCGGCAGAACTCGTGGCTTGCCGGAAAACAACCTCTTGAAAAGTTTTGCTGCAGATAAAGAGAAATCTAGTTCTGTAGCAAAGATAAAAGTCGTGGTATGTTCTTTTCGTTCTCTTTAACTTTATCTCTTATATGGATTTTTTTTAATGCTAGTTGAGAATTCCATTGTTTCCTCAAATGAAATGTGATGCCCAAACAATGAAATACTGCTCTGTGGACTGTGTCACATTATTGAAGTGGCTTGCTTTGCGCAAAGAGTTATCCTTTCCTTTCCTTTCAAGATTTGGCATGCTTAACTAACATGGCTTGAATATCTACCTTTTAATTTAAGACTTGCTTCCAATGTCTTCATGCAGGTACGCAAGAGACCACTTAATAAGAAGGAATTAGCAAAGAATGAGGAAGATATTATAGATACACATTCTAATTCTGTTACAGTTCATGAGACCAAACTTAAGGTAAGTCAGGATCTGCCTAGTAAAAACTTGATGCATCACACTTCCACACAACATACTCATCCAATCAAATCCACACAATCTGTGGTATCACAATCTTCCCCACTTATCACAAATGTCCTCTTTAGGGCATGCGTTCTTGTGATGCAGTGCCACATGAAGTTACAAAGTTGGCTCTAATACCATTCATCAAAACCCGAGGAAAGCGTTAGCCACATATGCACTATACTTGAAAAAAGATTAATAAAGTTATGCATTGTGCTTTTGAATCACTTATACAGTCAAGATCTACATTGTAAACACCCAATGTGGGTTTTAGCACACCCTCACAATACAAAATCATACAATCCAATCCAATTAAATCTACACAACATGAGGAGGTACCACAAATGCAGGCCTTTTTATTTTAAAAGGGTTCCATGATGTATATTTAAAAGAATAAGAATGAGAAAAATATGTATAAAAAATAAAATCTAATTTGCTCAGGTTTCTAAGTGGAATATGACACATCTGAATCATTTTATCAACTAGAAGGCTATGCTCCTTTTAAAATTCTTTTATTTTACTTGCTTCTTCTGATTTTCTGGTGTTTGGAACTTCTAATTATTTTAATATGTTTATCATTTTTTTTTTTTTGCTTAGGTTGTTGTTCTAGCTTAAAGCCTTGTAAGGCACTTGATATTATAATTTATGTTGTTGCTGTATATTCTTAAAATCTTCTGAATGTTCTGTAGGTTGACCTCACAGAATATGTAGAGAAGCATGAATTTTTTTTTGATGCAGTTCTGAATGAAGAGGTCTCAAATGATGAGGTGAGTGTATTACAATAAAATTGATAGAACAAAAAATAACTGCAGAAAATAGACAAAGCAAGTTATTGAGCATGTAGAAGAAAAATATACAAACATGGCTTCTGATGATTCAATCTGTGATTTTCATTTCATTTCTCTAGGTGTATCGTGAGACCGTTGAGCCCATAGTTCCCATCATTTTTCAACGCACAAAAGCAACTTGCTTTGCATATGGCCAAACAGGTGAATAGCTGTCTACCAAATCTCACTAGATGCTATTACAAAAATTTTGGACAACTCAGTCTCAGAATTATTCTTTGCTTATTTGATTAGTAAGCTAACTTTCTCAGTAGAGTAAATCATTCAATTGTTTTGAAGTTGTTTTGTAATTGTTTTTTCCATTATCATGTAAGTTGTTCATGAGGATACACATGCTTTATACCTCACCTTGAACAACTTTGCACCTTCTTGTGATTAACTGAATGTCAGTGCAAGATCATATTGTAGCCTCCATGATTAAGGCCATTCAAAACATAAACCAGTTTGCTTGGTCAAACAAGATGTACTTTCTAATTGTGTTTTTATTTCAGTCATGTGGTGACTAGTGAGTCACTATCTGCTTGCTTCACATCAAATTAAAAGGTCTTAAATTCTGTAAAATCAAAGGAAACTCATTTCTTTATGCCAATAGAATGATGATTTAATGCCCTCATGTTGGCTTGACCCATTTAAAATAAAAATGCCCTAAATAAGATGATGCTTCTTGTTTCTCTGCTTTTTCAGGGAGTGGAAAAACTTATACAATGAAGCCATTGCCCCTTAAGGCATCACGTGATATCTTGAGGTTGATGCACCATACTTACAGGAATCAAGGGTTTCAGTTGTTTGTCAGCTTCTTTGAAATTTATGGAGGAAAACTTTTTGATCTCCTCAATGATCGGAAGTAAGTTATAGCCTCCCCCATTTGGTTAAAGTTTGCCATCTCAAAATTTGTTCCAAAACTATAGCTATGATATTGCAGAAAACTTTGCATGAGAGAGGATGGGAAGCAGCAAGTTTGCATAGTCGGTTTGCAAGAGTACAGAGTATCAGATGTGGAAACCATTAAGGAACTCATTGAGAAAGGAAGTGCCACAAGAAGTACTGGAACAACAGGTGCAAATGAAGAATCCTCCCGTTCACATGCCATACTTCAGCTTGCTATCAAGAGGTCTGTTGATGGCAATGAATCAAAGCCACCTCGTGGTGTTGGAAAGCTCTCCTTTATAGATCTTGCTGGAAGTGAACGTGGTGCAGACACTACAGATAATGATAAACAGACAAGGTATGGTAATGGTTTGCTTCATTTTTAATCCATGAATAAAGCTAACCTTTCTGCTTTGTAGTCTAATAACATTTCTCACAGTAGGAAAAATATATGATGTGTATTAAGCTCATTGAGTCACTATTGGGTAGGTTAAACCTAGGATATCTTTCTAATTGTACTTTTCCATTGTCTTACTCATTGAGTCACTGCTGCACTCATAAGGATTTAAAAAATGAACGGGCAAACTTATTTGCATCAAAATAAAATAATTCAGTGGAAAATAATAATGTGAGTAGACTTATTAAAATTTTATAATCCAAAAAATGTTTCTAACTATACTACTCTAGGCCCATTATATTGTACATTCTGGTTGTTTATATTGACATAGGGAGATATGCTTGCCAAAGGAGGTTTAAATTTTCATATTTGACCTTTAGGTTTATAGTAGCTAAAGTCAACATCTCTCCATGTTTCTCTCTCTAGCGTTGTCTTGTATGATGGTGATGGTACTAATAAAGTAATTTTAAGTGATGAATGGTAAAATATGCTATTTATGTAATTTTTGCTCTTTCTTTTCTTGATTTGCTTGTTAATTAGCTGTTTCAAAATATGTTTATGCAGAATGGAAGGTGCTGAGATCAATAAGAGCTTACTTGCATTAAAGGAATGCATTAGAGCTCTTGACAATGACCAGGGTCATATTCCTTTCAGAGGCAGCAAATTAACCGAAGTTTTGAGGGATTCATTTGTTGGTGACTCACGCACTGTTATGATATCATGCATATCTCCCAGCTCGGGATCATGTGAACATACTCTGAACACATTAAGATACGCTGACAGGTGAAAATAAGTATTTTTATCAAAATAAATTTTCTAGTCTTGATTGTACTCATTTTTAAACAATCCCTGCCCCTTTCCAATAGAATATCCTAATATAAAAAGAAAAATTACATTTCAGAGTGAAGAGCCTTTCGAAAGGAAACAATCCTAAAAAGGATATGTTATCATCGACCTTCAACCTTAAGGAATCAACAACTGTACCATTGTCTTCAGTGCCTTCATCCAACTTTGAGGATGACATAATTGATTCATGGCCTGAACAAACTGAAAGAGATGACTTTGATGCAACTGAGGAGTCATATGAGCAAGGGAAACCTTTATGGAAGAAGAATGGGAAGCTAGAGCCATTCAATCTCTCTACTTCCGAAGACAAAATAAGGAAACCCAATGGTCAGACTAAATGGGGGGACCTGCCAAAAGTTGAACCCAAGAAGTCCCATTCAGATGATGATCTGAGTGCCCTCTTACAGGTAAAAACACTCAACAAATGATACATTGAATATATGCATAAACCAACATTATTTGACAGGTAAAGCTATTGTTGCTTGTTTTCAGGAGGAGGAAGATCTTGTAAATGCTCATCGGAAACAGGTGGAGGATACTATGAATATTGTTAAAGAGGTGTGCGATTTGGTGAATTCTTCCTTAGAGTTTGTTATTTAGTATCTTGACTGACCATTAAGACTTAACTTTGGAATGTAATCATATGCATGGTCTCTGCCAGAGGGGATAAAATGATATTCATGGCAATGTTTAGTATGCTGTATCCTACACCACGAGAGAGTTCCTTCGGGACTCTCAAATCAGAAATTCATCTAGCTTCTATTTATTGTGTAAACTTGATGTGAGGACTTCAATTGATGACTAGTTTGCATCCATTTTTACATGTTTCATTTGCATTTGCAGGAGATGAACCTACTGGTTGAGGCTGACCAACCTGGGAATCAACTGGATGATTATGTTTCTAGATTGAATACCATTCTATCTCAGAAGGCTGCAGGAATCATGCAACTACAAAATCGTTTGGCTCATTTCCAGAGGCGTTTGAAGGAGCATAATGTTTTAGTATCTGCTTCTGGTTACTGATTTCATTTGGAAGGGCAAATGCTAGTAAAATTCTACTGGGTAATGCTTTAGGAATATAATTGCAAGGTTAGTGGCTTGGTGATGGGTTATGTATTTTTCAAATTCAATTGGAGCATGATTTGACATGGCATCCCAAGTGGCAGTGCTGGATTATCCAATAGTCAATCTGTATCGTTTGTAATCTTTACTGGGTTTGAGGGGTTGGAGATTTCCTTTGATTAAGGTCCGGTTTCTCTTTCACAGTATATCATTGCTATAATTTTTTTCCCCATAAGCAATTTATAGACAAAGTATTGGATTCATGTGCCAACTGGGCATGCCTACTGTAAAGCTTTAAAGCATTGTAATTTGATTAATTGATTGAATATTCCTGTTGGATTCATTTACCGCTTGTTTTCTAGTGGTCGATTCTATAAGACAAACACTCCTTTATGTTGTGCAAGTTACTCATATTTATGAAGCCACGAGCCATATGGCATTCTTCAGCACTGTGATATCAGAAATTTTTAACTCTAAATAAAAGTCATGAAGGACGTCTTTGTCATCGCATTGAAGGAGCCAGCTAAACAATGGCCACCAATAATGTGAAAATATATGTGAAATTAATGAGCCTGATAATATGAGGGGACATTGATCCGTGCAAAAATGGTCATGAATCTTATCCAACGTAACCTGTCCAAAGCCAAAATCCGTGAACAACGAATGTGATACATTATGAAGCATGTGGTACAGCTAAATGTAATGGACCATGGATCTGTTTTTTCCACCTACGCCAAAATTTAACACTTGAGAATCTACCCCCCCCTGAAACATCCAAAGTCATCATCAACGATCTTGACAATGGGTTCTTTTCAATATTAGTTGATGAGTCACGTGATATCTCAGTGAAAGAACAAATGGCCCTCGTTCTTCGTTATGTGAACAAAGAAGGAATTATTATAGAGCGGTTCCTTGGTATTGTACATGTTGCAAGTACCACTGCTTTGTCACTCAAGCATGCTATTGAAGGTTTACTTTGTGAACATAATTTGAGTTTGTCGAACCTACGTGGGCAAGGTTATGACGGGGCTAGTAATATGCAAGGTGATATCAATGGACTCAAAACTTTAATTTTGATAGAGAACAAGTCAGCATTTTATGTCCATTGTTTTGCTCATCAACTTCAATTGACACTTGTTGCTGTTGCTAAAAATCACATTAACATTGCTGAATTTTTTTATGTGGTTAGTAATTTAGTAACTATTGTTGAAGGCTCTTGTAAGAGACGAGATGCTCTTCGAGATGCACAATTTGCCAAAATTAAAGAAGATTTAGAGAATGGTGTACGTAGAAGTGGGCAAGGTTTGAATCAAGAGACAAATCTTAAACGTCCTGGTGATACAAGTTGGGGATCATATTATGGGACTATTCTGAACTTGATTTTGATGTTCTCTGCTGTTGTTGATGTATTAGAGATTATTGAAGAAGATGGCCTCTCCGACCAAAAAGTTGAAGCTCGATCTATTATGAGGTCAATTCTAACTTTTGAATTTGTCTTTGCTCTACACTTGATGAAAAATATTTTAGGGATCACAAATGAGTTGTCAATAGCATTGCAAAAAAAAAAAAATCAAGATATAGTAAATGCTATGGATCTTGTTAAAGTGTCTAAGCAATGGTTGCAAGTGATGAGAGATGATGGATGGGCATCTTTATTGGTTGAAGTATCTTTATTTTGTAACTCACATGTTATTCCTATCTTAGACATGGAAGCAATGTTTGTAGTTAGTGGGAGGTCGAGACGCAACACCCAAAAAAATTCAAATTTACATCATTATCGTGTTGAGCTATTTTGCACAGTCATAGATATGCAACTTCAAGAGCTTAACAACCGCTTTTCTGAGGTGAATACCGATTTGCTACTTTGTATGGCTTGCTTGGATCCAAGTAATTCATTTGTGGCTTTCGATAAGGAAAAATTGATACGTCTAGCTAAGTTCTATCCCTCTAATTTTCTTGGGACAGATATTTTGGCACTTGACTCTCAATTGCAGAATTACATTTTTGATATGCGCAGCAATGACTTCTTTTTAGAGCTTCAAGGAGTTAGTAAACTTGATGAAAAGTTAGTGAGCACAAGGAAGCATGAGACTTATCCATTAGTCTATTTGCTTGTGAAGCTAGCTTTGACCCTTCCAGTTGCTACTGCAACGGTAGAAAGAAGTTTTTCAGCAATGAAATATATAAAGAATAAACTGCGCAATCGAATGGGAGATCAATTGATGAATGATTGCTTAGTTGTGTATATTGAAAAAGATATAGCTTGTAGCATTGATAATGAAACTATTATGCATCGATTTCAAATGATGAAAACTCGTAGAAGGCAATTGTAAATTTTATGTATTTATGTATTTTCTGATTGTTGTTGTTGTCAATATAAATTTTTTTTTTTTATTAGATTGTGTAATTTATACTTGTTGAGGAACACCCTGAAAATTTTTTCTGGAGTCGCCACTGAGTATATGTAGAGAAGAGAGTATGGTACCAGGATAATCAACTTACCATTGAAGCAGGCGAGGGTGTCAGAACACCCATGCCGATCCCAATGAGGCTGTTAAGTTGGAACTGTCAAGGACTTGGAAACCCTTGGATAGTTCGAAACCTTTGCAAACTTGTAAAAGGATCAAGCTCCATGATGTGCTTTCTAATGGAAACGCGGTTAGACAAAAAGGGTTATGCGAAGCATTATAGAGACATAACTTTTCCTAATAAATTTATTGTTAAAAAGCCTGACTCTGGTGGCGGATTAGCACTGTTATGGAAAGCGGGTGTGAAAGTGGAAGTTATTAAATTTACAGATAACCATATATTGGCAAGAGTGGGGGAAGAAGATGGTTCTCACTGGTACCTAACATGCTTTTATAGATGGCCAAAGCATACTCAAAAGTTTAAGTGTTGGGCTCTCCTAGCTCACTTGGCCACCTTTGTTGATGGGCCGTGGCTCTGTATAGGAGACTTTAAGGCCATCTTACACACTACGGAGAAGCTAAGTGCTCAACCTCCTTCATACGTTTAGATGGATGAGTTCACACTGCTTTGGAGAGGTGTAACTTGGCTGATTTGGGTTTCTTTGGCTACCCATTCACATGGAACAATAAGCGTCCTGGACATGCAAACATGAGGCAGCGACTTGACCGAGCTGTGGCGAATGCAGAGTGGCGATCGAAATTCCGAGGCACCATAGTCATGCATCTTTTTTCTCATTCCTTGGACCACCTGCTCATAATTCTTCAAGCCATGATTGATAGACATACGACCATAAGGAGTAAGAAGGGATTTAAGTTTGAAGAAGTCTGGCTAATGTGGGATGACTGTGAGGAGGTGGTGCGTGAGGCATGGAACTCATATGGAGGTGCGGCTTCAGCTTTTGATGATGTTAAAGGAAAAATCAAGAGGTGTGGGGCCGACTTGCAAGCATAGGGGGTTGTTAGAACAACCCGGATACGGAAAGGATCAAAGCACTTGAAAAACAGGTAGAGCTCATCACAAAAATTGAACTGACAGAAGCTATGAAAGCTGATTTGGCTGTGGTCAGTAAGGAGTTAGACGACCTCCCACTTAAACAAGAGATCTTTTAGGCATAACGATCCTGAGTGTCTTGGCTGAAATATAGGGATAGGAACACAAAGTTTTTTCATTCCAAAGCTTCACAAAGACGGTGAAGAAATTTTATTCATGGGATAAGAAACAGTGAAGATGATTGGCTAGAAGAGATAGATGACATAGCTGATGTGGTTGTCAGCTACTTTGAGAATATGTTCAAGTTAGGTGCTTGTGATAGATTGGAAGAATGCCTTGTTGCAGTACCACACAAGGTGACTAGTGATATGTAGACTTTTTTGATGGGGGAGTATAGTGCAGAAGAGATTAAAGTAGCGTTGTTCCAAATGGGACCAACAAAAACTCCTAGACCTGATGGTATGAATGCTCTCTTTTACCAAAAATTTTGGCATATTGTAGGTGATAATGTGGTTAATGCATTTTTGGAATTTTTGAATACTGGTCACATGGAACTTGATTTAAACTATACTCATATTGTGCTTATTCCTAAAATTAAATCACCGGAGAAAATGTTTGATTATAGACCTATAAGCCTATGTAATGTCATATACAAAATTATATCTAAAGTCCTCGCTAACAGGCTTAAACAAATTCTTCCACAGTTGATAGCTCCCTCCTAAAGTGCCTTTGTCCCAGATCGTCTTATTACAGATAATGTACTGGTTGCCTATGAAACTTTGCATGTCATGCATTGCTGAAAAAAAGGAAAAAAAGGAGCTCTAGCTTTGAAATTGGATATTAGTAAGGCATATGACAGAGTTGAGTGGGCTTTTCTAAAAGGTATTATGGTTAAGTTGGGCATTCTTGAAATTTGGATTGGCCGAGTGATGTGTCGTGTATCCTCCCCTTCCTTCTCGGTTTGTATTAATGGTAAAGCATATGGCAACATAAAACCTTCTAAGGGGCTCCGACAAGGAGACCCGTTGTCCCCTTATTTGTTTCTTTTATGTGCAGAAGGGTTCACATCTTTATTGGCTAGAGTGGAGATGGAGGAGTAGTTGCATGGAGTGTCTATTTGTAGAAGAGTACCCAAAGTCTCGCACCTTTTATTTGTAGATGATTCTTTACTCTTTTGCCAAGCAAGTAGAGAGGAAGTGCAAGTGATTAAGGATATCCTGTAGCTTTATGCTACGACATCAGGACAATGTATTAACTTCATGAAGTCATCCATCTACTTTAGTAGTAATACAGGGGCAGATCACAAGGAGTGGATAAAAGATTGTTTGGGAGTTAAGGAGGTGGACAAATTTGAGACTTATTTGGGACTGCCCACATTACTTGGTTGCTCTAAATATCAACCTTCTCTTTTCTCAAAGATAGGGTTTGGAAAAAGTTGCAAGGGTGGAAAGGATCAATGCTATCAAGAGCAGGGAAGGAGCTACTCATTAAAGCGGTGGCCCAATCAATCCCAACCTATAAAATGGGTGTGTTCCAATTACTAGTAAAGCTATGTGATGAACTAGATGAGCTAAATTCAATGTGTGCAAAATTTTGGTAGGGGAAGGTGAGAAATGAAACGAAAATACATTGGAAGAGTTGGAGTTTCTTGACTAGACCAAAGAAACAAGGAGGGATGGGCTTCTGAGATATCCGGAATTTTAATCTTGCAATGTTGGCTAAGCAAGGCTGGTGGTTACTGCAATATGAAGACTCTTTGGTTCACAAATGCCCCAAAGCCAAATATTTTCCAAGGTGTAATTTTTTGGATGCACAAGATGTACCTAATAGCTCATATGTGTGGAAAAGTATTTTGGCAGCTCAACCTATACTAAAACATGGCTGTTGTTAGAGGGTGGGTAATGGGTTAGCAATTTGGGTTTTGAAGGATAGGTGGATTCCCAACCATCCCACTACCAGAGTGCTTCATTCACCATTGGAGGAGGAGTGGGAATGGAGAGTCAATGAGTTGATAGATTGGACTTGTAAAGCTTGGGATCGCCAACTAATTGCTAGAAGTTTTCACAGTGAAGATGCGGAGGCCATTATGTGCATCCCTTTGAGTCATGGCCATTCGATGGATGCTCTGTTTTGGTTATACAGCAAAAATGGGGAGTACTCTGTTAAGCCAGGCTACCAGAAAAATCAGGAGAGTGGAGGAAGGGTGTGGGGAGTGTTCTATGGCAAGAATGTTAAGGAAAGTATTTCTATTCATGATAGAGCTAATCTTGTGGGCAAGACAGCCAACTCATTTCCTAATATAATCCCAACAGCTGTTGCAGAAACTAAGTCAACAAGCACCTCTGTTATGGAAAGCTGAAATAGAGGAAATCAATCAAAGGAGCGTGACCCACGTGCAGACAAACTCCACTAATTTGTCACTGCCTTTCCTGTGCTAATATATTCCTTAATATATGTATATTCCTTGTATATGGTCTATAGTATATATACTCTTCTGGTTGTATCTCATAAACTCAATATAAAGAAATAATTACCTCTTGTATCTTTGAGATTTTACATGGTATTAGAGCCCTCTGGTTCACACCAAACTTCTCCAATGGCCGTCTCAAACTCAAATTCCTCCGCCAATTTTTTCCAAACACCCAATATAACTCCCTTGATTTCCATAAAATTAGATGGAACAAATTACCTGCAATGGGTCTCTCAATTCTTGCCCATCTTGCGAAGCTATGACCTGTTGAGCATTGTTGATGGCTCAGAGGTGTGTCCTGACAAGCGCACAATTGCTGGGGAAAAACAAGTTAAGAACCCAGAATATGTGCTTTGGTACAAAAAGGACCAACTTGCCTTAAGTTGGATAATTGCAACTCTCACTCCTAATGTTCTTTCCACTGTTTATGGACTGAACACATCTTGCCAAGTCTGGAATTCTTTGGCAACTAGATATGCTTCCCAATCAAAATCTCGCATTGCTCACTTAAAACGCCAATTGCAGACTCTGCGACAAGAATCTCGATCTTGCTTGGAGTATCTCCAATTGGCTAAGTCATGGGCAGATCAACTTGCTGCTGCGAGTAAGCCAGTGGATGACGATGATCTGATTTCATACATAGTCAGTGGTCTAAATCCATCATTCAATGCCTTCGTCACAACATTTAGTCTTGCAACCCGAGAAGCCTCCTGGACATATGCTGACTTCGAAGCTGAGTTGTTGAATCATGAAACTCTTCTCAAAAATCAAGGTATCATGACTTCGACAGACTCAAATAGCTTTGCTTTATACTCAAATAAACAACACAACAGAGATCGCAAACCAAGGTTCAACGGAGCACAGAAAACCAATGGCCCATCCAAGTCCCAATTGCCATTTCAAAACCAGAAATTGCATCACACCAATCTTCCAAAGCAGAGGTCAAATCAGCCTTCATCCTCACCCTTCAACTCCTTTCGGTCACCTTGCCAAATATGTGGTAAATCAAATCACCAGGCCCTTGACTGTTATCATCGAATGGACTATTCTTACCAAGGTCGACATCCTCCAACCCAATTGGCTGCTATGGTTGCTCAAAGCAACTCTTTGTTTGCAGAAGAAGAAGAACAACCATGGTATGCAGATAGTGGAGCCAATCAACACATCACTGCAGATTTAGAGAACCTCAATCTATCACAAGAACCATATCAAGGCAGTGCCGACGTGGCTGTGGGCAATGGTTCTGGTCTTCTAATAGCTAATACTGGTTCTACCACTCTCACTGCTCAAAATTCTACCTTTCAATTAAAAACTGTACTTCATTGTCCTGATGTACCTGTTAACTTGCTATCCATACAAAAGTTTTGTGCAGAAAATGATTGCTTCTTTATACTAACAGCAACTCATTTTTTGGTGAAGGAAATTCGGACAGGTCAAGTTCTCTTGCACGGGCCCAGTAGGGATGGACTCTATCCCATTCCCTTGCTCCGCCTCTCCTTCCATAAATTTCGGGGCCTCACTGCCTTCCTTGGAGTTCAAACCTCTACCTTGGTATGGCACCAACAGCTAGGCCATCCCACCATGTATACAGTTCATCAAGTCATTCATAAAAATAAGCTTCCAATAAGTGACTCAAATAATAAACAAACTTTTTGTGACTCATGTCAACTAGCCAAATGCAAACGTCTCCCTTTTTTCAATTCAAATAGAGTGTCTAGTCTTCCCCTTCAATTAGTGCATTCAGATGTATGGCAGTCACCAGTTGTCTCTCTTAGTGGTTGTCGCTATTATGTAATTTTCATTGATGATTATTCAAGATTTTCTTGGTTATTTCCTTTGAAATCCAAATCTGATGTTTTCACTTGCTTCATTAAGTTTAAATGTATGGTGGAAAACTTATTTTCAACAAAAATTAAGAGCCTACAATCTGATGGTGGTGGAGAGTATTCCTCCACTCACTTTAAAATTTTTTTGGCTCAAAGTGGCATTTTACATCGGATTTCCTGCCCACACACCTCTCAACAAAACGGTGTCGCCGAAAGAAAACATAGACATGTAATGGACACAGGTTTGGCCTTACTTGCACATTCGGGACTCCAAACAAAATATTGGGTTGATGCCTTTCTCACTGCCATATATCTTATCAATCGCCTACCCACTCCCACTTTGTCTAATCAAACACCCTATTTTAAATTGTTTAACCATGCCCCTGATTACAATTTCTTGCGCACCTTTGGATGTGCATGCTTCCCTTTGATGAGACCATACAATCCTCACAAACTCACCTTTAGGAGCAAAAAATGTATTTTCTTGGGTTATAGTTCAAATCACCATGGCTATCGATGTCTAGACCCCTCCACAAATAGAGTCTATATCTCTCGTGATGTGGTGTTTAATGAACAAGATTTTCCTGCCAAGAATGCGCCATCTCTCCTTCCTCATGCAGAGAACTCTCGCCTTGATGAATTACCTCTTCTACCTATACCTCCACATCCAGGTATTTCTCCTTTTCCCCTAGACTCTCCTTCCTCCTCATCTCCTATGGACACCTCACCCTCCTCTCCATTACTATCTTCTCCATCTCCTTCTCCTCACCAACACTTGCCTCCACCTCAATCACCTTCTCCAAATTCCTTACTTTCCACATCTGACAACCTTCCCCACCCTAACCCACCTGAGACTTCTCAACCACCTATTCCCTCCACCCGAATGGTAACCCGTTCCATGATTGGTGCTTCCCGCCCTAAAAACTTCCCAGACCATAAGCTCTATTACTCCACATGCCATCCTCTTAAGGCCTTTCATGCCAACTCACTTCATATCGAACCCACCACCTTTAACCAAGCTTTTAAACTACCTGAATGGCGAGCAGCCATGGAGGTAGAATTTGGTGCCTTGTTAGCTAATGGAACCTGGTCCCTTTGCCCTCGACCGCCCAACAGAAAAATTATTCGGAATAAATGGGTTTTTCGTCTTAAACAAAAGGCTGATGGTTCAATTGATCGCTATAAGGCGAGACTTGTTGCTAAAGGGTTTGATCAAGAGGATGGAGTTGATTACACTGAGACATTTAGCCCTGTTATCAAACCCACCACAATTCGTGTTATCCTCGCACTAGCTGTGCATTTTAATTAGTCTATTCGCCAGTTGGATGTCTTAAATGCCTTTTTGCATGGCTCTCTTCTTGAAGAAGTATATATGGAACAGCCAAGGGGATTTGTTGATCCAAAGCTTCCTCATCATGTCTGTCAGTTACACAAAGCTTTATATGGGCTTAAGCAAGCCCCTCGTGCATGGTTCACTCGTCTTCGGCAATCTCTTATCAATTTGGGGTTCCTTGAATCATTGGTTGATGCCTCCTTGTTCACCTTTCATCATTCTACTATTCATATTTATGTCCTTATTTATGTTGATGATATATTGGTCACTGGCACTCATACATCACATATGTTGCACTTGATTAAGCATCTTCAATCTGACTTTCCATTGAAAGACTCGGGTGAGCTATCTTATTTTTTAGGTGTTCATGCAGTCCGAGATTCACATGGTCTCCACTTGTCGCAATCCAAGTACATTTCAGAGCTCCTCCATCGTGCTCGCATGGTTGGTGCTAAACCATCTGCCACCCCCACTGCCTCTGGTTCTAAACTCTCGCATTTTGATGGTGCACCTTTACCCAATGGCACTGAGTATAGGCAAATTGTTGGTGCTCTCTAGTATTGCACTCTTACACGTCCTGACATTGCATTCTCAGTAAATCAGTTATGTCAATTTATGCACTCACCTACATCTGATCACTGGACTGCTGCTAAACGGGTGTTGCGCTACTTAAAAGGGACCATAGATCATGGCTTGTCTTTCCCTAAAAGCTCACTTAAGCTTCATGCCTTTTGTGACTCTGATTGGGCTGACAATCCCGATGACCGACGATCAACCACTGGATTTGGCATCTTTCTTGGCCCTTGTCTTGTTTCCTGGAGTGCCAAGAAGCAACCTGTCGTGGCTCGTTCAAGTACAGAAGCTGAATATCGGGCCATGGCTATCACCACTGCTGACTTATATTGGATACGAATGCTCCTCAAGGATCTCCATGTCCCTTTGGTCTCACCTCCCACTTTGTGGTGTGACAATGTTGGTGCATTGGCTCTTGCTTCAAACCCAGTTTTCCATGCTAGAACCAAACACATCGAGGTCGACTACCACTTCATTCGTGAAAAAGTTGTTAATAAAGATATGGTGATTCGCTTTATTTCGACTGATGATCAAGTTGCTGATATTTTTACAAAGGGTCTATCTACTCCACGCTTCTCAGTGTTACGGTCCAAGCTTCTGGTTACGCCATGTCCCATCAGCTTGCGGGGGGATGTTAAGGAAAGTATTTCTATTCATGATAGAGCTGATCTTGTGGGCAAGACAGCCAACTCATTTCCTAATATAATCCCAACAGCTGTTGCAGAAACTAAGTCAACAAGCACCTCTGTTATGGAAAGCTGAAACAGAAGAAATCAATCAAAGGAGCGTGACCCACGTGCAGACAAACTCCACTAATTTGTCACTGCCTTTCCTGTGCTAATATATTCCTTAATATATGTATATTCCTTGTATATGGTCTATAGTATATATACTCTCCTGGTTGTATCTCATAAACTCAATATAGAGAAATAATTACCTCTTGTATCTTTGAGATTTTACAAAGAAGTGATGGGGCCGTGTGGAGGTTTCTGTGGAAACTACATATTCCAACCAAAATAAAAGTCTTCGCTTGGAGTGCTGTGCATGATATCCTTCCAACCCGTGAGAATCTGGTGCGTAGGAAAATAGTTGATGATGGGACCTGCCAGCTTTGTCAAAGAGAGAATGAAACGGTTCTCCATGCGTTATGGGAGTGTAGTGTGGCAAAGGATGTGTGAGCTAGATGGTCGAGGGAGCTACAGAAGCATGTGGATGGCCAGAATGATCTCACGCTTTTGTTTGAGGAGCTGCAGCTTAAGTTGTCCATGGAGGTTTTTGAACTTTTTGTGGTGCAATTGTGGCTGATCTGGTCACAGCACAATGCAATCATTCATGGAGGCATTATGCAGGATCCAACTAAACTGGGACAACGAGCTAGAGAGTTTGTGGAGGAATATCGACAAGTGGAATTCCAGTTCTCCATTCCAACAGCAACGTCAAGAAGCAGCCATACGTGGAACCCACCACCTCGCAGATCTTTCAAACTCAATTTTGACGCCGTGGTATTTAACGTTATCAAGGCATCAGGTATTGAGGCTGTCATTCGAAATGATTTGGGGGAGGTTGTGGTGTCATTGTCTGCTAGAGGTCCTCAAGTTGCTGACAGCGAGGAAGCGAAGATTTTGGCGTGTCGCAGAGCATTAGAGTTGGCTGTTTACTCGAGGTTCTCAGAGTTGATAATTGAAGGAGATAATGCCTCTGTCATGAAGAACATTGCTGGTTCGTGTCCAAATTTCTCTCGTTTTGGCCATTTGTATGAGGATATTCACTGCCTAGTTTCAGGTCTTCACTCCACACTCATTACCTGTGTACACCGTGAGGCAAATGGGGTGGCACATTCCTTAGCCAAATATGCTAGAAATATAGATGATGACATAATATGGATGGAGGACACCCCTCCACCTGCGCTAGAAGCATTGTAATTGGGCTCTTCTTAAATTATTCAATATATGAGCAGTTCAGATTTTATTTTTTATTTTATTTTATTTTATTTTATTTTATTTTTTTAAGTAGAGATAAAACTAAAGAATAATTAGGTAAAAATACATNGAAGAAAGGATATGGGTAAGGATATTGCACATGTTGTCACAGAGAACAGGGGGAGAAGTAAGAGTAGAAGTTCCAAAGGGCGAGGTAAATCCAGAAGTCGATTAGAGTCGAAAGAAAAATTCAAGTGTTTTTACTGTGATAAAGAAGGTCACATAAAAAGAAATTGCAAGGCTTGGAAGAACAAACAGAAAGAGAATAAAAATCATAAAAAAGTGGATGATGAGAACACTGCTGTTGTTATAGTGTTGGAAGATGAGGTCCTAGCCATAGGACAAGATGATTGTTGTACAATTTCAGATCCTTATGTTGAATGGGTGATTGATTCAGCTGCTTCCTGCCATGTCACTCCAAGAAAGGAGTTATTCACTTCATACAAAGCGGGAAACTTTAGGAGAGTGAAGATGGGCAATGATAGTTATGCCGACATTGTGGGAATTTGTGATATATGTGTTAGGGCTAACACTGGATACACCCTGGTTTTGAAGGATGTGAGACATGTTCCGGATATTCACCTAAATTTGATTTCCACTCATGTTCTTGATAAAGAAGGTTATGACAATTATTTCCATGATGGAAAATGGAGGCTTAGCAAAGGATCATTGGTGTTTGCTAAAGGGAAGATTTGTTGTACACTTTACAAGACACAAGTAAAGTTGTGCAAGAATGTTGTTAGTGCAGCTCAGGAGGATTCTTTGCCTAACTTGTGGCATAGGCGGCTGGCTCATATGAGTGAAAAAGGGTTGCAGATTTTGGCAAAGAAGTCTCTTATTCCCTTTGCCAAAGATATGTCACTAAATCCTTGTGACTTTTGTTTATTTGGTAAACAACATAGAGTTTCATTTAATATACCCTCTACTAGAAAACACAATGTATTAGATCTTGTTTATTCTGATGTATGTGGTCCCATTGATGTTGAGACTTTAGGTGGCAATAAATATTTTGTTACATTTATTGATGATGCTTCACGAAAGGTGTGGGTTTATATTTTGAAAACAAAAGACCAGGTATTTGAGCACTTCAAGAAATTCCATGCCATGGTGGAAAGAGAGAAAGGGAAGCCTTTGAAGTGTCTTCGTAGTGATAACGGAGGTGAATACACATCTAATGAATTCAAGAGTTACTGCTCTGAGAAAGGCATTAGACATGAAAAGACAGTTCTTGGTACCCTACAGCAAAATAGTGTGGTAGAAAGGATGAACCGCACTATTATTGAGAAGATTAGATGTATGTTGAGAATGACTAATTTGCCTAAGTCATTCTAGGGTGAAGCTGTTGTGACTGTGTGCTACCTAATTAATAGATCTCCATCAGTTCCTTTAGGTTTTGATATTCCAGAAAGAGTATGGACAGTAAAAGATGTTTTTTACTCTCACTTGAAGGTATTTGAGTGCAAGGCATTTGTACATGTGCCTAAGGAACAAAGATCAAAGCTTGATGGCAAATACACTCCTTGTATATTTGTTGGATATGGAGATGTAGAATTTGGTTACAAGCTATGGGATCCAAAAGAAAAGAAGATGATTAGAAGTCGAGATGTAGTTTTTCATGAGAATGAAAACTTGGCAGACTTTGAGAAAACTGAGAAGCCTAAAGTTATAGTTGGAGGTGTTCCTGATCTTACACCTACCTCTTCTTCCACAGATAATGCCACAAATAGAGAAGAGGTACAAGATGAGAATTATGGTGATGAACCAATTGAATTTGATGTTGATGAGCTAGCAGGTGTCGATGGTGATGATGTGACAAATACAGATGGTGTTGAGCAGGGGGAGCAACCTTCTCCAATAGAGATGGTAGAACCTCAGGTGAGAAGGTCTATTAGAGAGTGTCGTCTATTGACTAAATACCCCACTTCTGAGTATACTATGATTACTGAAGAGGGGAGCCAGAAAGTTTTTAGGAAATACAGTCTCATAAAGATAAGCAAAGTTGGTTGAAGGTTATGCATGAAGAGATGAATTCTTTGAATAAGAATAAAACTTATGACTTGATGGAACTTTCTAAAGGCAAAAGGGTATTGAGAAACAAATGGGTGTTCAAGTTGAAGAAAGATGGTGACAAGTTAATGAAGTATAAAGCTCGATTGGTGGTCAAGGGTTTTAGTCAGAAACAAGGGATTGACTTTGATGAGATATTCTCTCCAGTAGTCAAGATGAGTTCCATTGGGTAGTTTTGGGATTAGTAGCTAGTTTGGATCTTGAGCTTGAGCAACTTGATGTGAAGACAACTTTTCTTCATAGTGATTTGAAAGAAGAAATCTACATGGATCAGCCAGAGGGATTCAAAGTGAAAGGGAAAGAACAAATGGTTTGCAAGTTAAAGAAGAGTTTGTATAACTTGAAGCAAGCTCCAAGACAATGGTACAAGAAGTTTGACTCATTCATGGTGGGTCACGGGTGCACGAGGATAAATGCAGATCATTGTGTATATGTCAGAAAATTTTCCTATGGTAAATTTGTTATTCTTCTGCTATATGTAGACAATATGTTGATAGTAGGATAAGATGCAGGTGTGATTGGAAATTTGAAGAAAGACTTGTTCAAGTCATTTGATATGAAAGACTTGGGTCTAGCAAGACAAATTTTGGGTATGCAGATTCTACGTGACAGGAAAGCTAAGAAGCTATGGTTATCACAAGAAAAATATATTGAGCGGATTCTTGAAAGGTTCAATATGAAGCATGCCAAGCCAGTCAGAACACCTCTTGGTGCTCATTTCAAGCTAAGAAAGAAATCTTGTTCTTCATCTAAGAAAGAGAAGGGGGACATAGCATCAACTATTTATTCCTCAGTAGCTGGTAGTTTGATATATGCTATGGTTTGCACATGACCAAATATTGCTCATGTAGTTGGTGTTGTTAGCAGGTTCATGGTTAATCCTAGTAAAGATCACTGGGAAGTAGTGAAGTGGATTTTTAGGTATTTGAGAGGTAGCTCTAAATTATGCTTAACTTTTGGTGATTTTAAACCAGTTCTGGAGGGTTATGTAGATGCAGATTGGGCAAGTGACCTTGATGGTAGGAAATCTACATCGGGGTATTTATTTACTTTTGTAGGAGGAGTTGTATCATGGCAGTCAAGATTGCAGAAGTGTGTTGCCTTATCTACAACTGAAGCTGAGTACATTGCAGCTAATGAAGCAGGTAAAGAGATGCTTTGGTTGAAACGGTTTCTCCAAGAATTGGGTTTAAAGCAAGATGGGTATGTAGTTAATTGTGATAGTCAGAGTGCTATAGACTTGAGCAAGAACTCTATGTACTATTCATGTTCGAAGCACATTGAGGTGAGATATAATTGGTTGAGACTAGTTGTTGAACAACAGTTATTTGAATTAGAGAAGATTCACACAGATGAAAATCCAGTTGACATGTTGACCAAGGTTGTGTCTAGAGAAAAGCTAAAGCTTTGTGCCGGGTTGGCCGGCATGAATTCCAATTGAAGAATTGGGTTGAAGATCTCCTCCGTAGTGGGCTAGAGAGGGAGATTGTTGGGGTGTGTGGCACCTAAAGGGTCTAGCCCACTTGCTTGTCACACTAGTCAAAGCTCATTTATGAGCTTGGTTTCAAAAGTCTTCATGTCAGCATTGCCTCTGCATAAGACTTGACTCAAGCATGTTTAACATGCTAAAAGAAGAAAGAAATTAGGTGAAGCAAAGAAAGCAAGTTCTGACTATTGAGAAGTGAAGAAAAAGCATGGTCTAACTTCTCTTATTGAGAAGTGTGGCAAAGCGTGTTAGACACACTGAAGAGAAAACAAGAAAAAGAAAGAAAGGCCATTCGGCCTTGTAGAGTGCTGAAGCAGAAACAAAAGAGCCACATTCGGCCAGTGTGTGTGAGTTCCAGAGAGAGCAAAACACAAAGAGATATTCAGCCATTTTGAGAGGTGCAGTCTATGTGAAGAAATAGGGAGAAACACAGTGAGAGTGTGAGAGAGTGAAAAAGAAAAAGGAGACATTTTTCTTTGCTCAAGTTACACAAAAAGAAGATAAATTGGTGAAGTTCTCATGGAGTTTTTGAGTGCTACAACCATGGAGAGTTGGAGTATTCAGAGGAAGATTTTGCTACTGACTTTGTGGTGAGATTGTATTTACTCCTTGAGATTTATTTGTTGTATATCCAATTTATTGTGAACTCAAGTTTAGCATAAACTTGATAGTTGTAATCTTTATTTCATAGTGGATATTTTTTGGAGTTGCCTTGTGGTTTTTCACTTTACATTAGAGGGTTTTCCACGTAAGATTTGGTATTTTTGTGTGATTGTGTTTACGTGGTGCTTGTTGGAATTTTTTTTTGTTTTCATAATATTGCTATTGCTTGGTAGATATATATTTTTAATTTACACATAGACATAGAGGGGATTAGGATTTTTCCCCAACACCTAGATTACCTTTTGGAACCCTGTACTACCATAGTCTTTTGCAAGGTAGAGGAATCCTTTATGTTGACCAGCAGCTAATGGCAGGGGAAGAGACTGGGAATTGGGTCAGAGCATATGTTTCACATGCCTTCTTGTTCCGCCGAGACTTTGCCCTGGCAATGATGAAGCTCTCAAACCTCCAAGTCTTGACAGCACCGATGGGTCATATCCGCCTCAATTGTTCAAAAGTGGGGTGAGGAAGGTTTTCTTTCCTTTTTTTTTTTGGGGGGGGGGGGGGGGGGGTTTTGGAATGGGCTGTTATACTTGTTCAGGCAACTGTTGCATGTGCTATATGCATTCTATTTTCACCTGCTACAGTTGCAGTCTCTAAAGTGTACAGTGGTTTGAAATGTTTAGATACTAATATACATTAATGGATCTCTGCTGTTTATGATATAGTTTCAGGACCCAAAAAACAGATAATTGCTATTTGTTTTTCTTTATTCAACGAAAAATGGTAGTGGATTTTCTGAACAATTTTGTTGTATTCATTACTTTGTAGCATTTGATTGTTTCATTCCTCTCGCAATAGGGTTTGTAGATGTATGTATAGTTATTCTAGTGGACATGCTTTTGCACCGACCGAGACCAAACGTGTGTGAAAAGGGAATACCCAATACACTCATGATGGTTGAGACTTGAAAGTAAGAATGACATTACTTTAGCTCAATGTACAGTAAACAAGTGTTGTATCCAAGCATCTCCACAGAGAAATTCATGTTAACGAATGAATACATAGACCCCAAGCAATGGGGGTGGAAATAACAACTCTTTAACTTCATGAATAATTTATTTTGTCTATTGGTAACAAGACAGACTCAGGAATTGGGAGACACTTAAGAATGGTCAATAAAGCTGGAAATGAAAATCAAACTCACAAAAACACAAACAAAAGAAAAGGAAATGAAAGAAAGGAAAACAAGATAAAGAAAAAGCAAACCCATATGCACAAAGAAAAACTCACTACTCTGGCCATCTACAACCTAATCGAGCCAAGTCTCTTCGAATTGTTGACGCTGGCCGAGGCCTGTGGAACAGAGAATTCTGTGTACATGTCTGTGAAAAATTTGTCGACAATGTCTAGGTAAACCGGGCTTGTAAGGCGAGAATAGTAGTGAAGAGCCTCTTCTATGTCCAACACTTGTTCCACATCACCTGCACCCATCATTTCCAAATCCTTCATCTTTTGCGCCAAACCTTGGCAAGCTCCATTCATGTTCTTAGAACATGACTCTTCTCCTTTCTCTATTTGGGGACTTTCTTTGTTCTTTTCTTTTACCACCCCTTCTTCTATGCTGTCCACAGGACTTTGCTTTGCAAACTTCATGAAACTTCCACCACATGCATCTTCTTCCTTCTTGGGACCTATTGAGGCCATTATGCTATTATCGTAGCTCTCCTTCGCCTTACATAGATTGGCCTCCCATTCATCACAAAAATTAGTATAGAATTGATCTCTTTGATGATCTTTTCGCTTCCCACTGTGACGAGAGAAGGGACTGAAGGAAGCTGGTTTTGAAAGCTTCTGGTACCCTCCAAAGAAGATATACTTGAGATTTTCAAGAGTTTTCTGAAAAAGGAACTTGGTTCTATATATAGATTTTCTAAGCAGCATTTTGTGGCTCTAGTGTATCGTAGGCTGCTTTATGGTCAGGGTCTACAACTACAAGAACAGACACAGCTCCAGTCTGTTTTGCTGCTTCTTCTCCTGATGTTGCTTCCAATATACAGATAAGGAAGATAGACAATTCAAGTTTCTTAAAGTAACCTAAAGACAAAGGCAATGGAATCCAGAGGGAGCATTTTCTTCTATTTTGGCTTCTTCATCTTTTTGTCCACGCCTTTCTATATTGTCGATGCTTTTTTTTTTTTTTTTATATCTTTTTCTCCAATAATTATCTTATGCATTTTTCCTCTTACATTATATGAGTCCCCTAGTCATTTTAAACTCACATCTTGTAAGAGGGAGGATACATATATTAGATAGATAAGATAATTTTTCTCTCTCTCTCTCTCTCTCTCAAACTTGATAATCGTTTGATTATATGACTACAAATCAGACGGCCAGAACATAGTACATCCAAACTCAAAGTAAAAATAGGTACATTCTATATGTCCCGAAGATATTTTAAATGAGATTATGAGACTGAGAACTTTAGAATCCAAAGATTATGAATGTTTCCTTTTTTTGACTACTTGTTGTGAAAAGTGGTGCTGTGGCATTCATTAATATGCAAAGGTAAAGGCAGTGGCCAGTGGGTTGGTAAAGCTTTTGTAGTATTCCTTGTATTAAACTTAAACCGTCCAACCACTACGTTATTATCTTTATACATTTTCTAGACAATAGGGACCAAAACGGTTACATACTAAAAGTAGTGGTTGAACTATATTTAAACCTCCTCAATCAAATATTCAACTTTTTTTTGTTAACAAATATTAATCCAAGATTATCATGCTCTTTTTCTAAAAAAAAAGAGATCATCATACTTTTCAAGAGCCAATCCGGTTGGTGCATTGGATTTTTAATTGATCATCCATTATAGGTGTTGTTGGTGAAAATTCCTCACTGCATTTACAAAAAGAGCTTTATGGTCTCCAATCTTTAATGAGGCTGGTATTAGAATTTCTTCGATTTCAGGATACGTCATTAAAGTGCATTTCGTTTCCTGTGCTGCAGTTAAGTCACTTTCTCAATGTTTCACTTGCATAGATTTGGCAAGTAACTGTTGAGTTCGCTAAGTTCAATTATAGCCCTGCCTTCTAGGAGCTGCAAGCAAACTCAAAACCAGAAAAGAGTTCATTATATATCTGATGTCAACTGTCATGGTGCTTGGGAAGGGAGCAAAACTTGGGTCCATGGGCATTGGAATGGTGACGTGCACTTTTGGCAACGTGTTGCCATCACAACAGGTTTAGTGCACTAGACTAAAGCCAAGTCCTTTGATATGGGTAAAAACTGAGTCCAATGCTCTAGTGTACTAGACTTAGACATGGCAAAACGGGTCAGAATTTTCTGACCCGACCCAAACCTATTTTTTTGACTCAAAGTAAAAACGGGTTGACCCGAGACCCAACCTGTGTTTTTTGCGAGTCAACCCGACCCGAACCCAAATCATTTTTAAAAATTTTTTTTTTTGGTAAAAAAAAAAAAAGTAAAATTAAGACAATATTGGTTTAATTATTTGTTGTGAACTTTAAGGAAACAATTGATACATTTACATAACTTCATGCAAGTTAATTGAAAAATAAATAGTTGAGCATTCTGTAATGAGTAAAGATTTTTAGATATCAAATAGATAGTATATGCCAAGATAATCTGGTTACAGTAGAGTTAAAAATATATATTTAAAATTGTAGACGTGTGAAAAACATTCACAAGTATGAAAATAGTAAAGCCAAAGTATCAAATTAGCATAAATTATGAATGTTTAGACCTATTTTTTTAACAATTTATGTCCAAAATAAATGACTTTTCAAAATAAATTATAATATTTCCTAGAGTATGTGTTGCTTAACAATGATATGATATTCATAAAAGAGACCATGTATAAATAAATAAGCAATCAAACTTTAATGTATATCTCAATTGAAATAGAGTGCGAACCACAATTAATAATAGATTATAAAATTAATTTTCAAGATTGTAAATTTCTTATATGTTTTTATTTTTTATCAAATGAGTTATCCAATAAGTTATTTGTAATTTTGTTTTATATTTTGGAATGTTTATATTGTATAGAAATAAAACTTGTGTATTTGTTTTACTTATCTTTGTATTATTTTGTTTTAGATAACAATGTTAGGATTTGTATAATTTTAAAATTATTGAATAAGTATTAATAAGTATAACTGAGTTTATTCTTAATATAAGTAGTAAATTCAAAATAATGCATTTTACATCAAGTAATTTGTTGCATAACTTTCCAAATGGCAAATACATGTTGTTTTCTTTATATAAAAATAAAAAATAAAAAATTCATGTGAAAAATACGAGTCAACTTAACCCGACCCGCAACCCGATTGACCCAAACTGAACCTAACCCGACCTGCACGTTTTGCCATGTCTAACTAGACTTGTTGCAACAATGACATATGTTCACTTTTGGCCACATGTTGCCATCACAATGAGTTCAATGCACTGAAGAACTGGACCCAAGCCAAGTCCATTGCGAAGGATAAAACTTGGGTCCAGTGTACTACACTGGACCTGTTATGATGATGACTCATTTGATAATCTACGTTTTATATGTAATAAATTAACAGCCAAATAAACGTCTCTGGTGGTTCAAGAGAAGTGATTGGTATAATCTGTGGATAAAATCGGAACTCCTGTAATCGGTACCAAAAGCGGCCCAATACAGCTTAGTAATCTCTTTACAATGAAAACTAATCAGTGACCAGCACCTATCAGTTCCAAGTTAGCTACTAGCTAGTGAGCAGAGAAATGGAGAAAGAAAACCCAAAAGGAGAAAGAAACACATAGACACACATGTCCAGACCCAGATTTAAGTGTTACAGAACATGAGCATCTGATCCACTAATAATTCTCATTGCTTGGAAAACAATTTTGAAATTGGAAAATTATTCTGTATCAATTCAATTATTAAAATAAAATTGTCATAATTACAAATGAGGGACAAGAAATACAGATCTAAAGTACACTATGAAGTATAACCAAAAATCAACTTCTAAAACAAGATTGGAATTCATCAATGCGAGTATACTATTTTCAATCATTCAGTTTAGCCAAGTGTCCACATCACGGCTGCTCAGCCACTTTATTTTGTGCCTGTCAGCTCTGCCCCACTTTCTTCCAAGAACTGCTCTGGACCCACCCAACTTAAGAGAACATACAGGTAAAAGTAGATGGATCGCTTTAAAAAAAATTTCCAACTTAAGTATAATGCAATGCATTCTCTCTTTTTTTTTTTTTGATAAGTGCAATGCATTCTCTCTTCAGTCCTAGCAACTTAAATAATATTCTACTTACTTCCTCTCTTCTTGTTGAATCTGAAGAACTGATGCAACAGCCTATGAACTTCACCATAGCTATCAGTAGAAGAAACTAGACGATTTTTTATCCATTGTGGGAGCTTGTTAGTTGGGTGAGATAAGCTTCTATTTGATGGATCAGATGAATACCGAGTGTCAACTAACAAAATTGCTGCATAGTCATTTACATGCCGAATTGCTCTACCTGAAACAAAAAATATAAGGTATCAAGGAAAATTCAACATAAAACCCTCTAGACATGTATACATGGGTGACCAAAAAATAAAAACCCTTAATGCACAATATGCATGCACAATGCAGGAAAAAGTCAAAACTCAGAATTGATTCCTGACATCTGGACAGACTATCAAAGTATCTCCATGGACCACAGATAATACACATTGCTAGTTCTATATAGAATCTAAAGACACTAAGGAGAACCACATTTGGAAGTTCTACCATTATGAACCATGAAACCTGAAGCTTGGTTACATCTCACTGGATTTTGGACATTACATAATGTCCCAGTGAACTAACAATATGATTTACCAGGCTTGCATAAGGTCTTTTAAAGATAGCATACGGTAGTTAGCACGCACCAATTGATTGATTTACAGCTTTCATGCAAAGATTTTCATAGTATTCTTTTCCTCTGCGCCTGCAACTTCTTAGGATGTCAAACCCAGCCTTTACATCACCATTGTAAGCTTCCTCAGTGACTGAAAATTTGGGAGGTTTCATGGGATTTGAAGTTCCCAGACCTTCAATATGCTTCACCCTCTCAATCAACTCAATATCAGATGGGCTAGGATAGGGCAGGCCAACCATAACTATACATCGACCCATTCCATCACTTAAGTTGATACCTTCTGATATCTTTCCACCAACAACAGCAAGGAGTATTGCACCACTCTGAGAGGCTGGATTTTCTTTTGAATCCCCAATAGACAATGTATTAATCGTTTCCTTGTATTCCTTAAGAACAGATTCCACATCTGTACTTTTTCTAGGCTCCCTAAATAAACGTTTCTTCTTCATAATCCTTTCCATGATGCCTGAAGCCTTCCATGCATCATAGACCTGTCCTTCATAATCAAACGAAGAGAAGAACACAACGATTCCTTCAGGAACCACTGTTACCAAATTGCAAAGCAAAAGCCCTAGCTCCTGGATCTGTAAATTCAAGCCCATTAACAAAGCATAGTCAATCATCATACACAGTAGCTTCTAGGGAAAATAATTAGTGTTTCTTTCAATTGACTTGAACCAAGCATTTAATTAAGACTGAAAAAGAATGTTAAATATCTCAACACAAAAATATTCAATCCATGAACAGGACTGCACATTCTTCAAGTTAATAGGAAAATTATCAATTAGATCACTAACAGTGATAGAAGACAGAAATTTCTATAAAGAATTATGAATGAATCTTTACACTCACCATGATTGACAAGCTTCTAGAGCTGTAGCTAAAATCAAAAGACTGACCAGAAGGGCCACGGGAAACTGCAACTGGCAAAATACTCTCAGGAGGGACAATGTGACTACATGTAAAGAAATGCAACTGATTTGGTGGTAGCCATGGGAAGAGTCGCTCCCTTGTTTCTTCTATAGGTTGCAAAGTTCCTCCTGCCAGTAGAACAGCACGTGCTTGGTCCACAATCTGCAGGAAGTTCAGATGAAATTATCAATATAGGGGCAATAAATCTAAGCAAAGCATAATCCATGCATGTCAAAATAAGAAATTTCTGGAGAACCTCAGAAAAGATCTTTTCACCAGTGAGCATAACATATTTTATGTATCCTCCTTTTTGTCCTGAGCATGTTGGTTGAGACCTTGAGACAATAATCCTTCCATCACCATTATTGTTTGTAAGTGATTGCAACATATCAGATAATGCCCGGAAACCTGACAGAGTGCTTTCCTCCTCACTAAATTCCCTAGTGTCATAGTGTGCTGAACATTTTTGCAAGCTAGCCATTTTATCCCCATAACTGCTGACCTGGCAAACAAAAGAATATTTTTACCTCAAAAACAGGAAAAGAGCAAGCAAGAAAAAATTATATGGCACATTGTCACTCACATAAATAGAAGAACTCACCTTGTGGATGATGTTGCTTTCCTTTATATACTGGACCAATTTCACCAAGTTGATGTTGTCTATATTGAGTGAAAATAGAAAATCATTAATGGCCATTGAACCGTAGAAGACACCATTTGCTCCAGAAGTTTGAGGAAGATCTACACTTGTACCCTCAAGTAAACTTCGGAGGAAAGCCTGAGTAAGGACCATCAGGGTTTGGATATATCTACGATTACCAGGTCCCAAGAGATTGCGAAATCTCTCAAAGTACCTCCCTATGTGGGAATGTACATTCTCCAACTGTAGAAAATTAACCATTTCAATATACACTTAAAAAATTAATACCCACTATCTACAATACCATCATAAATGCTTAAATTGTTAACACAATAAAAGTTTCTAACCTCAAAGTACACTAAGTGAAGACTAGGAACTCTAAGGTCATCATCAGTCTCCTGTTCTTTTAATAGCTTTTGTAGGTAAGGACCACATAGAACAGTATAGGATTGAACCCATGATATTCCACCCTCTGCCCTTTATCTACTGGTGGGAGGGGGTGGGGCAGATGACATTTGGTAGGCATGTGTTTGCACCTTTCTGGGCTTCAAAATGTGATTTTAAGGTAGAGGCCTACCCATTTAAGTTGAAAGTGAATAACAATTGTAAAAGGCAATTGGTGCCATTTATTATGTGTGTGTGTATCATCTATTGCAATTAGTACCATTTGACATTTTTTCCATACCTTCTGGGACCTAAAATCACTTTTCACTTTAGTGCCAACAAATGGACCCTTGTTCCAAATACATTAGCCAAAGATTGTCATTTGTCTATCATTGGTTCAACTGAATTTGTTCCCAAGGGGATTCAGAACAATGCTCAAGAGCAGCTGAACCACATTCACAAATCCAAATACCAGCTTAAGAAGCACTAATAGCAGTTAGATAAAAATGTGGTAAATGACTTGTTTACCTGTGACAAACTAATTTTTGAGTCATACATGCTGATGAGTGAATCAGCTAGATTGTGAGCCTCATCTATTATAACAATATTATTCTTCAAATTTAAGCCAAGTGATTCGCGAGATGATTTTGATAGAAGAGATTGATAGGGTAGAATCACAAGATCAGCTGCAGGAACCATGCTTCGGGAGCCATAATATGGACAAGTTCCCATATTTCTTCCAAGGTTAACAAGATCTTCAATATCCAAGGCTCCTTGTTGAGATATCTCACCTCTGAATTGTCTTTGTAATTTAGGTTTTCTAAGCATCGGGCATCCAGAACAGGCCTTGGTCCTTCGTATTCTTCCTCCAGCACCTAAGTTCTGAAATCAACACTTCCATCAGTCAAGAGATACACTCTTGGCTCACCAGCACATGTTAGCATCTATTCATTTAAACAGAATGAGGTAAAAATGCTTGTATATGGTCAACTGAGCACAGGGGCATCCCATGAATCAGTCAAGCTATTACCTCCAAAACCACATGAATTGATGAAGTCTAACGACATTTTTCCATTTTACATGGAAACAAAATATGCAACTATTAGAATGCTGTGTCCTCTTATATGGTCAACTATCCCATGAAACAGATCAATTATTATAGATGTATGATAATGTCACCATGATCATATTTTAGTTAGCCAGCTGTGCAGGCTGGGTTCACATTCTCAACACAAAAACTATACCCTGCACTGAAGGGCCAGATCCCAGATAAAAGAGGAAGAATGGTACAGTTAAATTTAATCATGGTAAAATTTTCCTTTGAAAATGGCATGGCATGCAAATAAAATGTCAAATGAGGAACTTAGCTGTTTTAAGGGAAGGAAGTAGTTCCTTACACACAAAAAAGGAGAGACTTCAACTTTAATTATGGAAGTACAGTGAAATAAGTGTGACATATAGAATCAGTAATACTCCACGAACCTATACTATGAGAGCGATTAACATGGAAAAATGATGGGTTCCATGGTATTCATTTCCTCTGGAATCCTTTGCTGTAACATCTGAAAAGTCTACTATTTATGAACATGCCTTAACAACTTAAACAGCTGAAACTGTGAAAGAGTTGCTCTTCAGAAAAAACTAAATAAGTCACTGAAACAAGAACTAAAATGATGGCATAAGCATAGTTATAGAGAAAATGAGCCTCATATTATGCATATATAATATTTCAATCCTCACAATTAGAGAAGTTTCCAGGAAACCAAACCAAAAAATATTAATCAAATTTAAGTAATGGGAATGATATAAGAAATTTTGGTACCTTGATCTTGGAAACCTCTTTTTTGTTGTTCTTTTGAAGCTCCAAGCACCGCTCATTAATTCGATTGGAGTTTCCAAGTTTCAATACCTCTGAAATACATGTCACATTAAAAAATTGTAATCTCTAACACAATTCCCAAAAAGAAACTCAATAAGAATTAACCTAACCTTTATTGATGCAGAAATTTTTCCTAGAACCCAAACACACAACCTGCATCTCATTAGCGAATTCTGTCTTTCTTAACTCCTTTATGAACTGTGAAAGCTGTGAATGTGTTCGACTACAAAAATAAACCTTCAACTTCTCCTCCTCTTCCTCATTGGAGTGATCTTCTTCCTCTTCCCCATCACTTGATAAACTAAGAGACCCCCCACCAGACTTCCTCTTTGACTTCCCACCAGACCCTTCCTCATCACTTTCATAATCTTCCAACAAAAACTCCTCATCACTCAACTCCACTGCATCATTTTTCTTTTGCAAATTTTCTCCTTCTTTCTTTGTAACTAAATCTTCCCCCTCCATCCTCTGCAAGAACAAGTCCCTACAACTTTCCTGATTCCCTCTCTTATCGGGTTTTCCAAATCCAACACCATATTTCTTTGTCTTATTCTTCTTCTCCTGACCTTGGCCATCTTTGTTCACAACAAAGCCTTTCATCCAATCAGGCTCATCATCTGAGCCACGCTCATCGTCCTGATTCTTACCAGAATCACCCTCTTTTTCTGATTTCTGTTGTTGCCTTTGGTCAACCACCCATTGCAAAGCACTGCAGATGATACTTAAAGTTTTACCAGTCCCTATTGCAACAAAAATATTTCATACATAAGCCAAAGAAAGAAATGATTCCTTTAGAATTCTATAATTCAAAATTTAGCACAGCATACAAAATTAACACTTCACTCAACTAACCCAAATGCTACAAAACATCATAGTTTAGTTTTCAACTTCATGGACCAAAACAAAAATGCTTTTACTTGTTTGCTTCTATTTTCTAAACAACATAAGAAAGCTTCTATTTTGAAAGTTTTTCCTTATTATTTTTCAATAAATTATCAAGGGGGTAGCATTATTTTATGTGATTATTAGTGGGGAGCACATAATATCTTTGTGGGTAGCTAATTTCACATTCTCTACACTATGCTAACAAAAAACAACCTAACAAAGATAAAGCAAACAAAACCCAAATCTTATTTTCATTTGCTTTACTAGGTTTTCCCAGCAAACAAACAGATAATACAAATTTGAGTATGCTAAGATAAATGCTTGAACATATATAGAGAGAGAGAGAAAGAGAGACCAGTGGGGCTTTCGAGCATGGAGACGCCGCCTTTGCTGAGAGAATGGTAGAGGGAGTTCATGAAGTCGATCTGGATAGAGTACGGCTTGTACGGAAATGCTGGGAATTTTGATTCCCATTTTCCTTCTTCTTCTACTTGTTCCATTTCTCACTATCTCTCTTACTGTGGATTTTGGTTTTGGTGGAGTAGTGGTTTTTTTGGCTGCTAGGCTTTGTTTGGGTATTGGTACTTAGTAAAACAAGATATTGCGCGCTTTGCTTTGCTTTGCTTTTTCAGAGAGAGAAATAGAGTTCCCGCCGAGGGTCAGGAGCGGGAGAGGATTTATAAAAATACAACGCCAGTGCCGGCTTTTTTTTAAGTTAACCAATGAACCTAAATTTTATTAAATATATATATATATATATAATTAAGAAAAATATTATTTATCTCGGTTTCTGTTCAGTGGCCACTGGCCATTATACCTGTTAGGATGAGGACATATGTTCGCATTACAACGTGTCTAGTGGCACTAGCCACTGGACACAAACTCTACCCATCTATCTCTACTATATATAAGAGGATTACACTCTTTTAAGGACTTTTTTTCTTTTACGTTAAAAAAAATTACAATTATTGTTTATTTCTAAAGTTTATCATTTTTATTTGTTTGAAAAATAAAAAAATATTTCTAAATTATAATAGATACAAATTATTAATTTTTACCAAAAAAATAGAAGAGTTTTTTAGTATGCGCATGAGCACATACTTAGAGAGCTAGTAATAATATAATTATAATTAGAATTAGTACTAATAAAATATTAAATAAAATTGAAAGATGAAAATTTACTTCAAATTACGTGATTAAAGGCACGTGGTGTAAAATTAAATTTTTATTAAACTTTTTGTTTAAATGAAAAATTTTATTAAACTTAAAAAATATATAACCCATTTAAATTTCTTTAAGATTTTGCTATTTACCTTATGTTTGGATGGAAGGAGAGAGAGGGCAAGAAAAGAGTGGTTTAAGCAAATTTTCAAAATTTAGTAATAAAGTTTTAGTTAAATCAATTTATGTTAATAATTTTATTATGACAAAGTTTAAGGCACAACAAAATCTCACTACATTTTATGATACTCTTGTTCTGAATTGTGGTGGGTCTATGTATAATATTTTTATTTTATTTTATTTCATTTTTATATATGGCCTATGGTGGGTTGACACCACAACTTGTGAAAATGTAATAAGAATTTGATGCGTTGGTAGAAAAAGCCCAATGTCAACATACTTGTAGCTCATCAAACTATTTGTAGCATATATATTAATCCATGTGTGATCGATTCAGGGCTTTTGAGGCAACAATGAACAAAAAATTATGAAAATGGGTCTCATTGTCGAATTGAAATCAAGTGCAATATCTATGTGCAGTTACTTCCATTCCACTCACAAATTTTTTTTACTTCTTCACTTTTTTTTTTTTGGAACTTTTTATTGATTTAATTAATAGTTGAGATTAAAAATTACGTTTTCAACTCTCAATCTCAATCATTAAAAGTAATTGGTATTGCAATCTCAATTCCTCCTTGTCTGAGACATCTTAATAGTTTAAATAAATTCCACTAGCCCTTTATTCACAAGGATGGAGAAGAGATTGTGGACATACACTGCCTGATCTAGATAATGAATGTATCCTTAATTCCTAAACTTTCAAGCATAAATAACATTAATAAATTTCCATTCCAACTTATCAAAATCATTCTCCATACATGCTTTTATTCCATTCTATTCAAATACTAGGCAATGTTGAATGTTTTTTAAGGTGGAAATGATAACGTTATTTGTGTTTGATAAGTTAATGTAACAAGGCGTTTGAATTTATCGTAAGTACGTGTTCACATACTATTACATCGAAAATTTCACAATCAAGCTTTTATTTATGTGCTGTGGTGGAACCTAGTAAGCAAAGTGTGTAGAAAAGTAAGCGAACTTTCATGTGAAAAATTTGGTGTCTTTAGCAAGGTCAATAAATTTGATTATAGAACTGCTATATATATATATATATATATATAATTTAATTAGAGAACATAATGTACTTTACCTAAATTTTTTCCAAGTGATTATGTTTCTACAAACTCTTCTTGTTCCTACTGCAATTACAATACGAGCATTTTTCGTCATAAATATTGTTAACACTAGGTTTTGCAACAAAAACGAATCGATTTTCTAAAAGACTATTTGATTTTGTATATTAAAGATGGAATTAGTAATGATGCCAAAACCAAAAGATGTTTCTTTTTTTCCAATTCCTTACGGACATTCCCAAAACAATTTTGGTTCCACCAAGACAACTATTTCCCACACTTCTCAATTTTCATCATAATCTCCCTATCTCCATATCGGCTTTCCATTGAACTCCAAGCTACCTCCACAGTCTCCCCACACCTACTATCTGACAACCACATCTCCTCAAATCTAAAGGTCTTCTTCAAAGGAAGGGGATCAAGACCCAAAAGATTTATGAGAAGAGGAGAATGGTCTAATGAATCACAATGAAGATGGTGGACTCTTGAACCTAGAAATTTTGAAACCCAATTATCTGTTGCCAACCCTCTGTCCAGTCTTTCCCAGATAGAATGTCTATCATCAAAATATCGGCTCCATGTAAAACGTGGACCGATGAAACCTAAGTCTATAAACCCACATTCATCAATAACATCTCTAAACAACTGCATTTGAGAATGACTACAGAGTGCATCGCCTAGTTTTTCCTCTTGTTTTATCAACTCGTTAAAATCCTCTATACAAAGCCACTGGACATTAGGATGGATATTTAAGCTACATGGACTTGCCCAAGCCTCACTTCTCCTTGATGTTATGGGTTCCCCATAAAAGCCCGTGAATCGCCATTCATTCTCAAAGTTTTTGTCAATACAAGCATTTTTGTTATACTTAGAAAAGTTCTCAGCTGTTAGATTAACTGATGCTTTCCAGAAGAGGACAAGATCAACCCCCTATACCTTTTCTAGGAACTACCCATTTGTGTTCAAAATCAATCTCTCTTTGTACTTTAGCAAACATTGCTTCATCTACCCATGTTTTGGCTATAAACACGATAAGGGGGGTCTTTTTCTTGGATGATATCTCCAAGCTCCTTCCATATACGTAGGTTCTCAAGCCTATGATTGTTCCATGCTAAGCAATTCTTTGTTCTTGGTAGGGTTGATCACAAGTTGCCACTAATTCAAAAGATGTTTCTTCATCACTCATCAAAATCTATCATTTCTTACTAAGTAATTCAAAGAGATCATTAACCTATACAAAACTTTGTTTACAGCTACTAGATTAATTTTAGGTTATATGGATTTTCTTTGTACTTTTTTGGCCTACTAAAACAAACCCAATTTTATGTTTGTTTTTTCTCACTAGACTAAGGTATAACTAAAATAGCCCCCTGCCCCTCACATGATCCAGTATCTTTAGTTGGTTGTGTTGCATTAGGAATGCGGTCCGAGTATTGAGGAATATGGGAAGAGTCCTCTTTCAGGTCAAATTTTGTCAACTTAGAATCAATTATGCTAATAGGAGATATAAAAACATCCTCTGAAAAGGCACTACCACGAACAATGGGATTTTGGCCTTCCACAAAATCTAGTACCAATGTGTCCCACGTAGGAAAGGAAACACTTCAATTAAGCAGAAAAATCAGGTTTACATTATTCCCCCACTTCTTTCTTTAGTTGATCTCTAAACACCGAAGTTGGTTGCTCTGGCGTATCTTCTACCACCGATCGTGCCTGAGTGATGTTTTCATTTGGTTCCATTGCTCTGGGATAGTTCACACCATACAAGCTAGACCTGACTGGCAACAAAACTCTTCCACATTTAGATTTTGGAAACTAGGGACATTCACCACATTCTTTTGAAAGAGAATGAATGGTGGAGCTCTTACAAACGACCCAAACTATTTCTGGTTGTTTCAGAGATTACATTCGTTTGCAATCCACATATGGCAATCCTTATCATCATGGTCTAGGCACCCACACCAGTGGCATAAGTTCGGTAGTCATTCATATTTGAAGTTTACCTAGATTTTCCATTATTGAAGAATTAGTAGGGTGGTGGACCATGCCAAGAACTTCCCAAATCTTTTCTGTCACTTGCACATTCATATACCTAATAGGGATGCCATGGACTTGCACCCAAAATGTTGTTTTGTCAAACTTCATGTTAACAATACGAGTATTCTTTTCGTATCGTTGCATGACCACCAAGTATTTATCAAAACTCCACAGCTCGCTCAAAAAGACCCTGTCGGCATTAGGTTTGTTATCAAACACAAAAAGAACTTTGTGATTCCCTAAGGTTTCATTTGAGAGTTTATAAGGGAATGGAATAGAATAATCATTAAAGGAATGGAATGAATTTAGTAAGGAAAAGAATGGATTGGAATGGAACTTAAAAATCTTGTTTGGATGTTATAAAATAAAGAAATGGAACAGAATGAAATGTAAGTAACATTATTTGGAAGTGACATTGGAAGGAATTGAATGAAATTATTTTAGGGCAAGACTTAGGTACAATACTTAGGTGCTATTTTTTAGGTTTCTCTCTTAAGATTCTATCATGTGAATTTTTTCTTATGGGATGGAAGCGTATTTTTTAGTTAAGTAACCACATAGTTCAATCTTAAGTGGGGAACCTAAGGAATAGCACCTAAGGAATATCACCTAAGGTATTGTACCTAAGTTTTGTCCATTATTTTATAATAACATTACTATTATACCCCTCATTTTAAAGAACATAAAAAATGATTCTAGTTTATTGAAAATGAAAAATTTATTGTAGCTAAAAATCAAGTTATGTATATTTCTATATTGTAAAGAAATTCACGCATCATATATTTATTTTCAACAAAATAAACATTGTCTAAAAGTGCAAACAAATATCTTTTAAAAAAACTCCTGTAATGAGTATTGCCAAAACAAAACAAAATAACCAAAAAAAAAAAAAAAATCTAAAGTTGGCCAACAAATTCCATACTTTTTAATCTTTAGGCCTAGACATCAATGTCAATAGGACACATTTGCTCTCATGATTTGGGTAACCAAAGAACATCTCCTTATATGTTGGATTTTCCATAAAAAAATATGTAGGTTTCAGCCTTTGATATTGGATTCAAGTCATTTGATACATTATCAAATGACTAGGAAATTACATTCCCAAGTTCGTCATCTCCTGTCAGTCTTCTTTTCTTACTGTTAGAAGACATTACATCTTGTGATGACATTCGAGAATGTAGAACAGTAATTTCTGGTGACCTCTAATCATCTTCGACTTCAAAGTTCTTCAAAGAAACTTCATTTTGAGATACCAAATTATCAATCTCATCAATAGTGGTCGATGCAACATACCTAGCATGTTTCTCCTTTGCAATTTCAGCATGATCATCTCTTACTCTATCTTTAGCCCAAAGTTGTGCCATCTTAGAGTAGTTAGGTATAGGTGTTGTCATCCACTTCTTGGCTATAGGTTTAGACTCTTACAAATCAAGAAAAATGGTTATACAACAAATATAATTATGTAATACAAAATTAAACTTGCAAAAAATGGTAATTTACCGCTATGAGTGGCCTTTAAACTTTTGGTTCAGCTGTCCATATATATAAAGAATCATTCCATCCAAAACCACTCAATCTATCTTTAAATATGTCATAGCATTCATGAAAATTCTTCTTTAGTGTCTTTTGTCGATTTTTCACCTTATCCTTGTTAATCTTCATGTGAAAATTTTCAACCAACTCTTTCATTATATCATCATATGCCTTAGAGGTAAAAGTTCCATTAACTCTACCACCTATGATCACTTGATGTAAAAAAGCATCTACTAAAGCATCATCCATAACATTACTCCATTGTATTTCTTTACTTGGATCTCTACCATTTTTCTTTAATATCTTACCCATGCTATAATTAATAGGACAAAAAATCCATATAAAATATTGTGTAGATATTAATATTATTTATCAAAAAATAGAAAACAATATCAAAATGAAAAGAGAAATTTGCATAACACTTAGGTCTAAGTAATTGAAACATAACGTAGTCTTAAACGACATAACAACAATGAACCCAAAAGCTTTTACATTTGGACATAGTTTTGCCCCATGGTTAATGCTATAAAATATCTTATAATATCTCCTTGCCTAGCATCCTCACCATCTTCTCTTGGAGTAAGGGCAGCACGTTCATGATGAGAATGTAAAATCTCTTCATCAACTTCAGCAATAAGACTTTCATCAAGGTCGACACCCATTAAATAATTATGAAATATGCAACATGATAAAATGATTTCATTTTGTGTCAACATAATAACTAGGCTCTGTAGTACTTGCTATGATAGGAAATCTCTTTTTCAATAGCATTGCATAATGATGCATGTCGTAAATTAAACAATTCTTTAGCATTTTAAGGGAGACGAATAGAGTACTCTCTTGAATGATAACGCACTCCCCTATAAGGTGCATTCAAACGACTTCTATTCATGTATCCCACATCAACAAAATAATATTTACCTAATAAACAATAACAATTGTTAATTATATACTATAAATTTTTTAAATATAAAGAATACATCCTAATACGTATTTGAATTAAATTTACCTTGTGGGATTTTCAAATTATCGTTTATAATTAAAACACTTTTTATTATTCTCAAATCTAAAGCAATTCCTTCCCAACCCAATAATATGTATGTGAATTTTAAATCAAATGAGCATGCAGCCAACACATTTTGTGTTAACCCTTCCTACCCTGATATCTTGGTGCATCCTCATTAGACACTTTGACACGAACATATGTACCATCAAGTGCCCTAATACAATCCTGAAATTAACAATATCTCTCAAAGATATTTACCTTAAAATATACTTATACTAAACTACTGTCAAATATATATATATATACACACACATGATATACCTTAAAATATGGATTGAACCTACTACTCTATAGTATTTCAACTGGCACTTGGGTTCCATCAGGTTGTCGAAGGGATTGATTCTCTAACATAATTATTGATCTTAACACATTATGAAAATGGCAACTGATGGTCTCACCGAAACGACAAAAAAAGAAGGAAATTGTACTATTCTTCACATTATGCGATAGAATGTGAAGAAACTTGGCAACTTGCTCTTCAACCGTGGCACGTTGTGTGTCTTGAAGATCATCGTCTCTTTGCAAAATGTCATACAAACCTTGAAAAGCTTGTGGACTCATGCGTATTACATCATAGCATTTTTCACTAGTTCTAAGTCGATGCATTATTTCATCATGAACTAATTGTCTTTCTGTGGTTGATTGTGTAGGAATGTGGGGAACAAGTCTTTTCAATTGTTGCCTTTGATGAATAATGTGTTAAGATCAATAATTATGTTAGCTCAAAACTGACAAAACTGCACATTATACATCATACTAAACCGCATCGCACATATGACCACAAATTGAGGCGCAGTGCAGTGATGGTTTTGGTTAAATTGCACCGCAAAGTGTGGTGCTAAAAATGGTCCAAAATCGTACCATGATCACCCCTAAGAGCAATCATTATAGAGTGAATGCCATAAGTTTAAATTTTACCGAGATCTATAAAAAAATTCCCACTACACAAACGACACATCGTTTATAGTGAAACGACTACGGGCTCATTCATCTAACTTCCAGGTTTTCATAAAATCCCAAACCAGGCCCTTCCACAGTCTAGCCCATCTTCGTTCTCAACCAATCATCACAAACCCAACCCAAAAGCCCAATAAAAACGAAGCACACCCAACCCAGTACCATATGAGCCCTCCTCATATTACATTCCGAAATTGCCCTAACAAACCCTAAAAGCAAAACCCCTCGTTCTATTTCTAATATAAAACGTGAACTTCACCGCCGCGTTCAGTCTTCCCTGTTTAGCCTAAGAAGAACCACACCTCTTCCATTCCTCTTAGGGTTTTGCATCTGCATCTGCACCAATGGTAAACAAACACCGCATCTCTCTCTACAGATCTATTCTTCATCTCTGTATCTATATGTGTCTGATGTTTTTATGTCTCTTGTGTGTGTTTGAAAATGGGGTAATAGGGTAAGGGAACAGGGAGTTTCGGTAAGAGGAGGAACAAGACCCACACACTGTGTGTGAGGTGTGGCCGCCGCAGTTTCCATCTTCAGAAGAGTCGCTGTTCTGCCTGTGCCTACCCTGCTGCCCGCAAGAGGACTTGTATGCCTCCTCCTCTCTCTCTCTCTCTCTCTCTTGTATTAATTTATGTAAATATATATATTTGTCTAGTGAATGTGTTAGTAACACTCGTTTGTGCTTCTGGGTTTGCTTCTGTTTCAGTTTTTAGGAACTGGGTTTTTGTTATTGCTTGTGACTTTGCTAAAATCAAAGTCATTTTTAATTTTTTTTAAAATTAATGTAATTGTGATGGGATATTGGTGGATTGTTTTCGTGTTTTGTGGGAGTGATAATGTGTACGTGTTGCTGATGTTTCTGGACTGAAATGCTTTGTGGATTTGTTTGTGTGTGAATTTAAGGTAATGGTCCTTGCCCTTCATGGATGTGATTTATCGATTTTGTTTCTGTTATTCTGTGAATTGCTGTTGTATTTTGGTAATTGATGTTATTGCCTGAATATTTATAATGGGTTTTTTTTTGTATATGAATTTGAGGTATTGGGTTGTTGTTGGTTTTGATTTGATTTGATTGTGTTTATGTCAAGTAATTATATTTTCTGGGTTGTGCTTGGGGCAAATGAGGATTTATTTTATTATTCTTGGTTTTTAGATAACTGGAGTGTGAAGGCAATCAGAAGAAAGACAACCGGAACTGGAAGGATGAGGTACCTCCGCCACGTTCCTCGCAGATTCAAGAGTGGCTTCAGAGAGGGTATAATATTTTTACCCTTATTTGATTTATCTTGGTTGTAATTTTTAAACAAAATTGGTGTGTTATATAGTCTTATCTTGATTTCTTGTTTGCTATTTTTGTTAGGTACTCAAGCTGCACCAAGGAAGAAGGGAGCAGCTGCTACTGCTTAAGGCATCGTTGGAGAGTTGTTTTTGGTGTAATTTGGTACCCAAATTACAAGTTTAGATTGAGCTTAATATGTTGGAACTGGTTTTTGAATGTAATGTTTGATGGGTGTCATAACCTTATAATGATTTTAGTTATTTTTGATTTGGTTCAATATGTAGTTGCTTTAATTTTGGACAAGGATGAATGCGTCTACTATGTTTTCCTCGTTATATTCCAAAATGAATTCTGAATTTTGTTTCTGGTTAACTTTTCTTGAGTACTGAGATAATAGTGAGATTAACCCCACAATGTCAGATTAACAGGGGGGAATTAAAGTTACTGTTTAGACTTTTTGGACATGCAATGGTTAAACTGCATTATAGTTTCTACAATTAATAATCAATATTAGCTCAATTAGCCTGAATTTGTTCCCGAAACTGGATTGGATGTATTTTCTGCCACTCATTTTAATAGAAAAGGAATGCTATAAGAGCTTTGAGTAAGTGGTGTTCAGGACACTTGATTGCATTGTTTTTACTATTGCTTTTACTAGGAAGAGAGAAATTCAGTCAATTTTTTTACAGACTATTGGTGAACGGGTCCAGCAATCTGGAGGAGTTATTGATTGTGAAATAATGACATACATTGCGGTGCATGCATATAATCTGTATATCAGAGTTATTGTTTTAAATTCAATTTCTGGGTCGTTGGCTTTTAGATCAAGAACGTTTCCAGTTAATATTATGCTTGAAAAATGAATGTAATCTATTCCCCATCTACAAGTTAGGGTTGGATGGTGAGTTAAAGATTTGAGGGTTTCAATTCTGCGAGCAGATAGGTGCCCTAGTTGTTTACTTGGTATTTTATGGGCGTTCTTTCGAACCTTGTTTTGCAAAGGGACCTGGGCACTGAATTAATGGCTATGTTTCGATTACAATTTCATTTATTTTACAACCAAGGGATTGTGTCCAAAAAAAAAATTCACCAAGGGATAAAACATGAATTCGAGCCAAGTGCATCTCGCATCAAGCTCGTTTCTACTTTGTATTGTAAATAAATTTCCTGTTTCCAGAGATGCGAGATTTGAGTGTGAAAAAGAATGATACCCGAGTGTGCACTACAACGTCTTGCAATATCATCCTATAGCTTAAACAGTATTCCACTCTTAAGTTCTCATACTGAGGAATTATATTGTAGTCGAAGAGTCCGTATTGCCCATGCGTGCAACAACACCATCCATCTATTTGAATAGCTTGTGAAAATCCTTAACGGCCTTGGTTCATGATAGTGCTCTGTCCTTGCTAGCCTTTATGGACAATGCCATAGTTTCAAATACGAATTCTTCTAGCACCATGAACTGTGCATTGTTCTAGAATAAAATCATTGAAAAACAAGGATGGTTCATATGGAAGATAAATGGGAGAGGGCTTGCAGGACAGGGAAGGCTTTATTCTGCTTGTTGATTAAGATTATTGCAGCATCAATAATTATACAAAATTGGTTATAGTGGCAATCTGACGACAACTGCATCTTCTCTTGCACAATTGCAAAATATCTCACCAAATGTCAAAATTTCCACAAATTTGTATAAAAGAAAGAGCTTTATAAAAGGTATATATTTGCACTATTCTCATGATTTACATACAATTTCCTCAAAGGTGCCAAGTCAAAAAAGCTAATTACAGAATTAAGATCTATGAATGAATTGATGAAGCAAAATCACAAGCCATTAACAAACGTGTGGTAAAATGTGGAGGGAAATAGGCAAACATTATCAAGCGATAACCAAATTTCCACTAATTTTCCTTAAATTCGCCAAATTTATGCTTTTCTTCTTCAAACTGCTTAAACACATAATCTAGCTCTGGAAATGCTGACAAAACCACCAGCTCAAGAAGGTCAAAAGCCAGGAGCTTCAAGCATACAGATGACTGTGTAATAAAAAAAGTCATTACTCTCTGCTAAAAAATATCCTGATAACAAATCAATATCCGTGGAAATAATATGGAGTTTGAAGAATGCTATCTTTAAAAAAAGAAAAAGAAAAAACCAATTGTGAATAATGAATAGGTTTAACACAAGATTTTTTTTTTTTTTGAGAGGTAATCAGAAAAATATTATTAATGCGAAAATAAGGAAAAGTACAAGTTGTTCATGATGATGAACAAAAAGAAAAAATAGAACAAGCAGCACAACAAAAAGAGTAATCAGGAAACTAAGCTGAGGGAAAGTATAAACTCAGAGAGAGAAGAACAATCAGTAAAACTCCAACAATGAGACCACTCCAAAAGACAACGAGACCACTAGGTTTAACACAAGATTCATTGAAAGAAGAAGATAGTTCAATTGTGGCCCTTTTATAGTGAAATGATAGAGATTCTATTTTCCTATTATTCACATGCCTGAAGTAGTTTGTAATTCGTAGGGTTGGTAAGAAAAAAAGAAAAAAAAATACCAATAGATTGAGCTGACTGACTGGCACCAACCGAAAGGCTGTTTTCTCAAAATTTTGGTCAGTTTCAGTTTTGAGAATTAGAAACATTGGTTTTATGTACCGACTGATACATATAGATATTTAGGTGTTTTAAAACGCATCCTTGGTCACAAGTTCGACCCCTTGTGGATATTTTGACAAAATGACATAGTTTATTCCAACCCTAATAATTTCTCCCTGCCTCCATTCAATCTGCTGCTCCATAGTCCCTCTAAGGTCAACACCATCGCTACAATTAACCAATAACCACAATGCCGTTTGTCGATGCCCACACTGCCTTTGCTGTTGCCCACGCTGCCATTCACCGTTTGCCCCCGCCATTGTTTCCCCTAACCTATCGAACATCCAGATTCTCCTCTCTATTCAATCACTGATTCGATCCAAGTTTCTTCACCTTTAAGTCCCTCCCTAGGGCTGTAAAGTTTTTAATTTTTTGTTTGTTTTGTTTTGTTTTTGGGGTTTTGATTCTTTGCCAAAGCAGAGTTGGTATTGTCGAACGTAATTGTTTGGCATTGGCACTGTTTTATTTTTCATTTTTTGACATTCCATTGTAATCACTGCAAAGATATGGTGTGGTTGAAACTTTTATTTTTATTAGTTTTTGTTTGTATTTGCATTTCTGATCCTAATTCTTATCAAATAAAAAGTTTGTTGCAAAAATGTTACAGTTTCACTAATTTTGTTTGTTTGTTTTATCTGTTTAAGATCTATAATTTAGTTTTTTTAAATATAAAAAGGCACATGCCCAAACCAATCACCCTGAACCGAACTGACTGCCCCAAGATCCAATGGTGCAGTTTGCTGGCCTTAATACATTTTATTAGTTTCGGTGCAGGTGTGCACAAAACCAGGGATCTCAATTTGGTGAGAAATTCTCCCCCCTATCCCAACCAAACTGAACCGACCTCACCCCTAGTAATTCGATACCTTTTTACTGACCTAACTCATGATGTCTAAGACAGCTAATCCTTAATATGGCAAGACTTTATCCTTTGATCACAAAATCAACTTTGGAGAAGCAGTATATAAAAAGGACATTGACAATTTTGACAGATCTCCAACACAAAACTCACAATTTCTGACTTCCAGTATCATTAAAACTTAAAATATCTGATGCATCATTCATGTTGTGGTGGAATTACAGAGCATGAGAATGCAATAAATTGTCATAATAGGAGCAACTTTAATTGATCGGGTAATAAAAATAAACAAAGTAGTGGTTAAATTACTTTTGTTCAATTTATTTGCAACAAATTTCCAAGTGAAGATATGCAAATATAAGTGAGCAGTTGATATATTTTATTAATAAATAAGTGAGCAGTTGATATATGATCCTTAGCATAAAATATTAAAGAAAATCAAGGATGTAGACAATCATACAAAATCAAAAGTCAAGTGATGAAGTCAGAAGAAAACTACTACTTTGAAATAGGATAGCAAACAAAGATTCGTTTCTATTAGTCATTTCCTGAGAGAATTATTAACATTCACAGGAATAAAAATTACCTGAATAAAGAAATAGAGATCTTTTGCACATTGTTCATACTCTTTACGGCCTACGAGGCCTACGATGGTAGCTGGTGCATTATCTAAATTAAAAAAGAAAAAAGAAAAAAAAGAGCCATTGGATTCCAAGAGATGAAACTATTTATCAGGAAAAAAAAAAAAAAATCCAAGAGAAGAAACAAGCATCTGTTTGTGGTGTCAAAACTCAAAACAGATCATTAAAACATGTAACATACTGAGCAGAAGATATTACCAATCATTAGCTCATATACAAATTTTGCACGCCGAATTGCCTCCTGCTGTTGCTCATAACTGATTTTAGGTGAAGCTACCCCTGTAGGCGGTTGGCCATGGGGTGAATTCTGTGATGGGTTCGTAGATGGTGGTGATCGTCGCTTCGGATGCTTGCTTATAAATATTCCATCAGGCCAAAGTATCTATTTAAATAAAATAGGATCCAACATCAGTAATAGATCTTCTATCTTAAGAATCTACAAAACAAGCACGGATCACAGTTGGAAACACACAATGATATTAGAATTAAAGCATTCTTAGGCCAATTAGGTTTTGGTGCAGCTACTAGTTCAAAGCAACTGTTGAAAATGACATACACTATCATTCACAGTTTCAGCCTCAGAGGCCCCAAGGTAGAGAAATCACATTTGAAAGGTTCCAATGCTCTTCCCTTTATCCTCTTCAAAGTTCCATCCCATTTGCTTATTAAAAATATTTGTCATCCCATTTCCAATGACAATTTTTCCAGGAAAACAATAAATTTATACTTAAACATAAAATCAGGAAACAATTCAATAATAGAAGCATTTTTACCTGAATCCTACATGTCATGCAACAGTAGACCACAGGAATTTAACCAAGAGCACAGGCTTTTTTCATGCCTCATGTTGGAATTTATGCAATTTATTACTTGGATTACTGCCGGGTGTTTTGATATCCCATGAGATTTAAGTACTTTGTTTATGTATCATTTTAAATTAGCAAGCAACTAAAATGGAGGGATTGCCAAAAAAAATATAAAATTCAGATCATTAAATACAATTACTTTAAGAAACTTCTAAGATGGCTCATCTAAATGCCAAAGAAAACACATCAGGTATATTCAAATCTATCCAAATTCTGTAGAAAGCCCAATTCATTGATAAAATTCCATGTCCAAGGAAGCCCCTCTAAATTTACTCAAAAAAGAGAGTCAGCAGGATGCACAATTTTACTATCACTTGAAATGCGTGTATATGCTATCAAGACTGATCCTGAATAAAACTTGGGTGGTAAAATATGCCATATCAACTCCTCTCACTAACACAGATAGTAGTATTTACAAACTTATATGCAATCAGCAAGAGTAGCACCAACAGATCAAATTTACTGATTGCAAAACTAAATTTCACATGAGCTTGAGCATAAGATCTAAATCTAAAATTTAATTAAAATTAGGTACAGTTTTGAACCTTAAAATTTGTGGTTGTTTTCATTTGATCCTATACGTATTAAAATTTTCATTTTTACCTTTGATGTTTGATTCTTTGTATTGGCCCTACCGTCCTTCTCCATTAGTAATCTGATCGTAAAGTGCCAGATTAAGGGTTAGTAACTAAGAATTCATTTGGCACTTAGCGGATAGATAACCATCGGAGATAGAAGGCAGGGCCAATATGAAAACAAAATCAAACATGAAGGGCTAAAATGAAAGTTTTGAATGAAAAAGGTTCAGATGAAAGCAACCTCAAACTTTAAGGGTCAAAACTATACTTTAGTATAAATTTAAAGACAAGAAACAATAATAAACATAAATACAAATTTTTTTTTTGAAAAAACTCTAGAGAGCAAAGCAGCTTCAAAGGTTACCTGCTCAACCCGCCTGATCCCTGAAGCAATCACTGATCCCTTACGCAGAAGCTGGATTTTCTCTATTAACCAATCATCAAAGGCATCACCCATTCCTAGTTGTAGTATCTGTTTGGCCACCCAAAAAGCCTTCCGTCTTTAAGGCACAGAAGATAAGCATTCAGCAGAAGTAGTTAATCAATTAGATCAAGACGTGATTCTATTAAGCTGAAAATCAATAATATGTTATGCCAAGTTGTAAGGACATTAAATAACAAATATATTTATTTAATACCTGATCCATCCACCATCGTGGACCTGGAGGATGACATCTACCAAATCTAATATGGGGACACTCAAATTTGGTGGTACCCACTGAAAGGAAGAAATGTGCATTATGAACTTAAAATAACAATTCGAAAAATAATAATAAATTTTGTTAAAGAAGGCATAACCCAGCATGTCACTGAATTATGCTCCACATCAGTTCCAAAGCAAAGATTAGGGTTACCTCTGTAGGAAGGGTAGGATCAGTAGCAGCATCAAGATGCGACTCAGATGCCTCTTCCAAACTATCACCATCTCTTCCCCTTGCAGTGTTCCCCAAGTTCGCAAGGGAAGCTGTACAGTTTTGCGTCCTAGAATCTGAATCACAGCGAAAATTGTCAAATGAATTTCTAAATTCTGAACTAAGCTTTTCCAGAGGAGAATAAGAGATACCTTTTTCGTTTGATCTTAACCCATCAGCCACAAAATTATTCTTAATTTGAAATGCAGACTCTTTGCTTTCAGTGCTCAAATGTTCTCTCCTCAAAGATAAGTGATCGGTTACAGGCCCAAGAAAATTTGGAAGATTTTTAGCCTTTCCAGATGGCTTATCCTCAAGGTCAACTAAAAAATTCCAGAGAGATATGGAAAGATAGGATGAGTCATAGGAAGAAAAAACAGTACAATGTAAAAGTCAACATTTAAAATATACCTGACAAAGTTTCGATGACAGAAAAGGAATTCGAGAATAGATAAGTCTGCAAGATATATATATTTTTATAAGTAAACAAAACTAATTAAGAGCACAAAAGGGCACAATCCATGTACATGGGAAGTATACAAGAGATACACCAAAATCAATAAAAATAAAAAAAGATTAAGAAATTTAAACAGTTTAGAAACAAAAGAAAAGAAAAGAAAGAAAAGAAAAAAAAAAAAAAATACAGTCAAAGAGAGAATAAAATAAAGAACCTGAGAGTCAACACTGAGAAAGTCCCAAACTTCAATTGAGCCAGAAATTGTTGGAAGCTGCATAAGGTTCTGAAATACAAGAAGAAATAAGGTTATTGAGTGATATGAAGCAGACAAGGACATTAACAGCCAGCATAGTATGAAAAAATGGTTTATAAAGAATAAACCATTTACATTGCCAGTCCACTCATAACACAATTGAAATCAGGGATACTTAATTAAACACATTGAACTAGAGGAGCTGACAATAAGCATAACCCCAACGAGTGCGTTAAAAAAAAATTATTACATGCTACTGACAACACAAGTAAAATAGATAGTACTTCTAAAGAGGTTGACATTCATATTCCAAATAATGAGAAAAAGTGAGATTCAATCTTTGACCTTTAAATATTTGTCAAGCAATTTACACCGTTCTTGAATGACAGGTACATCTAAACCTGTTGATAGAAAATGCTTTGGTGGCAAATGAAGATCATACTCTGGAAACTCTTTTAGACGCCGATGTAGCTCCTCAAAGTGACGAAACCTATTTAAAAGAAAAGCAATAAATCTCACTTACAGAAGCCATAAGTTATACAAAATATCTTAAACAACAGGTTTGACATGTTGGGAAATCACAGAACACATCAATGAAGGCTAAAAAGAAAGTTTACGGCATAATCCTTGGCACCTTCTTTTGATTGACCAACTATTGTTATTTACATCTGTAACAGATATTGAATAAACAGCAAATTGTTTTGAGCCACTCTTCACAATATTTGCACCCAATACCTGCAACATTAAATGAGCATACATCCTTTAGATATATCAGCAAATCAGAAAAAAAATATTAAGCATATTGAAACAAGAAAAATTCCAGAGCTTTATGGTAAGTACCTCACATCTCAACTTAAAAAATGAATTCACTGCCAATGAATTTTGCAGGGATTTAACAGCCGAATTATGACTCTCTGGTATAGAAAAGAAGGACGCTGATGAAGAAGCAGCTGCTCCACTGTGAATTCTACCCAAATTTTCAATCTCAGATTCCTCACTGGAGTCCTCAACATTTGCATGTTCTTTTGCAGAATTAAGTATATCCTGTCCGTCACCAGACAAGAAGCTTGATCTCTCAATCTCCTGCCAAATTGGTGTCTTCTGACTGCTTGATCTAGATCTTTTACGGCCAGATGGGGGTTTGACTAACCTTCGATAGTTAACATGTCCTTTACTGGTCTTCTTTGCAGTACGGCCTTCAAAATTTTCAAGTGGATGATGAATGTGAGAAATAGCCTGATTTCTTTTACTTCTACCATCCCAAACTTTAGTTCCTGGAGAACCAAGGCCAGTTACATTGTTAATTTCATCATCTTCAGAAGTATAAGAAGTGCTGCTCCCTGTGTCAACCTCCAAACGTGTGAGGTTGTGCTCATCATCTTCTTCATATGAAACAAATGAAGAGTGATTTGATATGTTCCGATTTGTAGGGCGGAATGAGTTCTCAGCAGAAAGTTGATCAGTACATTCAGAGTGAACGGTACTACTCTCAAAGTGATTATTCTTTGTTACAGTGTTTTCTTTGGGCTTGGATATTGCCTTTGAATGATCCACTTTAACTGACTTTCCAGGTGAAGAATTCTGTGGTACTTGCTCAATTACCCGATTTTCACCTTCCTTCTTTCTGTAGTTTCTCCCTTTCGCCCACATGTTCTCAAAATGTTCTGGAGCAAGGGCTTGAGTCTTTCTGCGAGAAATCAGATCTAACATGTCACCCCATTCTCCTCCTGGGCGCTGGCTTTGAATGCCTGTTTCTTCACTAGTTTGGGAGTTGAAGGGCAATGAGTTCCATGAACGGGTTGATCGAGGATCAACAGAAAGCAGTGGATCTTTGGAAAGATTTCCATTCACATGATCTGTTACAGATGTATTGGCAGCAGTTCTAGACTGATTGGTTTTTAACTGCACAAGTTCAACACCAGTAACAGTAGGATCTAAGAACCTAGAAAAATGATCAGATGGAATCCTTGAAGACTCTTCTGGCTTGGATTGAGATGCCCCTTGTGCCATGGAAATCCCTTTATTAGCTTTGGTCATTTTAAGGACTAAGACTTCAATTCTTTCATTAATAAATCTGCAAACAAAGAAATTGAAGAAAAAAAAATGAAAGCTGAAACACATAGCAAAACAAAAAAAGTGAAAAGTAGGGAAGCAATTTTATACTTTGGACTAGCAAGGTTGAAGACAGGTCGCATTACTGCAGAAGCAAGAAGTTCCCTGCCTATATAACGAAAGAAAAGGCACTGCAGATCTTCAGGCTTGAATGTCAAAGGAATAAGACCATCCATTAGATGCTGCAAAACCTGGAAACAAAAGGTACAAAAAGCACTGTAACCACATTTGAAGGCAGATGAAGTCAAGAAACGATACAACCTTTTTAGGTAAGACCTAAAAATTCACTGACTTTTGCATAATTTGAAGACGAAGGAAGAAAGTAAACAACCTTGTGCTCAGCTTCAGCTGAAAATAGAGCAGGGTGCAATTTGTCCTCGTTAGCCAGGATACGTCTTAGATGCACATCTCGTTCCTCAATTGTTAGCGGTCCTGAATGTTGTCTTTCAATCTTTGCTTGATTGGCTCGAAAAAGCTCCAAGTGGGTGCAAATTAGATTAACAAGATCCCTGTATCATACAGAGAAAATTAGTTCCTCAGTTAATCAGCTTCTAAATTAAAGCAGTCGAAAATTAAAAAGAAATGGTGTGGGGCATCTTGGGAACTAAAACCTTGTCAGAAGATCAATTAAATTTATATTTCTCATGCGCCCTGAAATTTCCCCAAGAGCACCATTCATGATGTTCACCAGTTCCTCCGGACCTTCTTTATCAGGTGTCAAGCGAGAGTACCAGAGATCTGTAATCCACTCAGAAACTAGATGTCTTGTAAAGTGATCTATTGCATCCTCAACAACAGGAGAATTCACTTTCCTTCTCCACTCAGACTTTTCAACAATTTTAGGACGTTCAGGAGGTTTCTTATGAGGAGTATTAGAGGATGGTTTGCTGTTGTATGCTGCAGCTTTTCTCCGCATGTCAAAATCTAAAGATAAATAACGAAGGCCGATGATTAAGGAGGCAGCAGCAGGCAAGTTGATCCATACTGAGGAGCTTGTCACTGACAATAGAACAACAACAATAAGTAGCATATTGAGACAAAAGAAAACAAGAACAAGTATGCACACATGAAAGCTTTATCTCCCAAATGACTGATACAATTCAGAAGCATTTTAAGCATACAAATCCCCAGTACTGGTCTAATTCCTCGAGGCTGCAAATCAAGAAATAAACTTCCCAGCATGATGTTGCAGAAAATTTTTCACCAAGCTTGGCACCAAACAAACTTGTTTACTATTGTAAGTTCGATAAATAGAGAAGAAAAAAAAAAAAAAAATTCTCAAACCCAAAAGGACTTGAAGCCCATTTTTTAAAAAAGAAAGTGTCATTTAAACCAATAAGTAATAGCAGAGAAGTGTGAGAAAAGTTTAAAAAAGGAACAAAATGATAACATAAAAACTGAAAAATACTTACTGTTTACTTGGGCTATGCCCCTCATTTCTACTAAGTGAGCGTTTGGATTGCGTCTGGTGCAGACGCATTTTGCGTTTCAGCCATTTTTATTTATTTATTTATTTATTTTTTTAAACCAGCACCTATTGCACTGTTCATAGGACATGAACAGTGCAAATAGGAAAATGAACAGTGTTTTGGTGTGAACAGTAATCCAGAAAATATATATTTTTATTTATTTATTGTTTTCAGTTTTCAATTTTCAGTTTTCAGCAAAATAAGCGGTATCCAAACACATCCTAAATATCAACGAAATATTATTTTACTCTTAATGAAAACTGAACAAAATATTTACATAACCATGAAATTATTATCCCCAAGAAACCTTCAAACACATTCACAAATGTGATGCATTTCTGTCCAGTTGTTATAAACATAAAGTACAAAATTTTGCAAATATATACAAATGAAACATGATAAATCTACCCAACCTTCATGGTGAAACAACCATTAAGACTGATGGAACCATAATGAGAACAGTAAATCAATTTCAACAGTTGTCATTAAAATAATCAGAACCCTTATGGCAATGAGTGAATATTGAAATAAACTTAAAACATAAAATAAAAACAAGAAAAGAAAAGTAAAATCAGACAAGACAACAAAAACCATATAAAATCTGATAAGTTTATATTAGTGTGTGGAAGGAAGCATTGAGTATATGTTTTCTTCAAATGGAAAATGAAATGGGTTCAATCAAAGAAACAAACTGGGATTTTACACAAATATTAGCTAAAAGCCTAATACAATACACATCTATGGAAAGACATCATACAAAAACAACCAATTATCCAATTTAAAATTTTAAAAAGTTCACTATACATAGATCGATTGAATTAAACACCAAAACTTGAAATATCCATTAAGATTTCCCTAATGTGATAACCTATATCACCAACAGTGAAGTTAATACTTGCAGCACAATAGCAAGATTCCTTTGTTCTTCAATGTAGTAAAAGCCATCCTGCTATACAAAGAAGACAAAGAGCTTCTAAGAAGGCCAGTTGGGATTCTAAAGGCTAAGTTGTACTTTTTGGCATAAAAAGAAGAAGAAGATGTTGGTCCGAATTAGACGAGGGAATAAGAAAGTAAACTAATGGATCTTAAGATATCCATCCTCATCCACAGATCCACATTTCTATTCAAAGACAAATTGTGTGGTTACCAACAGGGCTGAACCTCACAACATAAAATTATTTCTTACAGAAATTCTCAGAAAAAATAAACAAATAAAAATTTGGGTGTCCCATAGAAAGAAGATGATTGCATAGCAAGGATTGAAAGATGGTGAACTTTTGGAGGGGCAATAGGCTGTCCCTAATAAAGACTGTAAACCCTCACCCAAAACCCTATCACAAGCAAATCCATCTCTAATTGCTATTAATGATATTCACAACTCATGAACCTGAACCTGTAAATCATTAGTTAGAGCAGACTAAAGTCCACTAACTGCTTTGTCACTTGGACCCTTACAACATAAAAATGTTTTCTTACTGAAATTCTTAAGAAAAAATAAACAAAGCAAAATTTCAGTGTCCCATAGAGAAGGCCTTTTTGAAGATGATTGAATAATAAGGACTGAAAGATAGTGAACTTTTGGAGAGGCAAAAGGCTATCCCTAAAGACCATAACCCCTCACCCAAAACCCTATCACATGCAAATCCATCTCTAATTGCAATTAACAATAGTCACTACACACAACCCTGTAAATCATTAGTTAGAGCAGACTAAAGTCCACTAACTGCTTAGTCACTTGGACCTCAAATTGATAAACATTGACGAAATGAGTATAAATGTCAGCGTGCCAACAACACATATCAGGCACACAATAACGCTAACAATGAGTTCCTCGCAACTTGAAGATATTTTTTTGGGTATTTAGGCATGTGAAGTACACATGATGCTGATGATTTCAAAGGCAAGACAGATTAAATGGACTCCTAACCAAGATGCATCCATAACCCCACACCTTACACTGTCTGTTCCTTATTTGATAGAATGTGTCCATAGCTCCACAAATTACATTTCAAAACTTCAATACCATGTCCGACTAAATGAACTCAAAAGATACATCAATAAAAACTTCAAACCGACAGACTCCTTATCATGGGTTCTCTATACCTCCAAAGCCGTATCAGAAATTACATAGATTAACGGCCATGCTTCAGCACCTCAACACAACATCATAAATAAACACAACAGAAATGGTAGAAAGCAATCCTTCAAACAGTTATAACTAATGAGTCTAGAGCAGTAGTGAATTCTATGGCTTTTTCTGTGCCTTTCTTCATGTGCAAACAAGCCGGCATTGACGGGTTCTAATGAAGAAAAGTAATTCATCTAGAACAAACCAAATAATGTGATGTTTCCACACATTAAGCAAACCAAAAGACAATACCCAAAAAACCCATTATCACACTGATCAAAGACCGTTCAAAACAATTGTCTAGAGCTAAAACCAACAACTACCCAAGTAACCAATTACAATCAAAACAACAAACCAATCTAAATTCTCACTAGATAAACATAAACAAGTAACTATGATTGAACTTAAAAACATATAGAATCAATAAATAAATAGATAAATAACAAAAACGTAAATCACAAGTAAAATCAAAATTTATATTAAAAAAAAAAAAAAAAAAACATACACGACATGAGGTAGGACAATCCGACAACGCATATGATGAGAACGACAATTCGCTTCTTGGCTTCCTCGGCGAGGTCACGAACATTCACATGTTGCCTCTGCTGCGTGCTCATTTTCTTCGCAGCGTTTTCCAATTCCAATCTCACTTATTCACAATCGCACAAACCCTCAAAAGACTCATATATCCAACAACAAAAACAAATGTATTTTGTTTTTAATTGACCCAAGAAAAAAATATTGGGAAATCAAATCCAAAGATGAATCATGTAATGCTAGGGAAAACAATTTCCCGAGAATTGTGGGAAAATGTAGAGTTCAACGAACACGATCAGAGAAAGGGGTAGAAATGGAAAGAAAAAAAAGAAGGGGAATTACAAATCCAATAGAGATTCAACGCAAGGACCGTTAGGTTTTGGTATTGGGTGTGTGCGCTTGCGTTGCGTTTTGCGTGTGAGTGCTTTGCTCAGCTCTCTCTCTTTCTCTCTCGTGCGCACACATACCCTCACTTTCTGTCACTTTCACTTATAACACTTCTCTTTCTTTCTTTTTTCTTTCTGGGTGTGTTGGATTATTTGGGGGTTGTGGGATTTCAGCTGCCAAGTCATTGCAGGTTGTAATATGTTGCAGAAAATTTTGCTTTTATTTTTATTTTTGCTTTTGTTTTTTTTTTAATACTTATTTTACATTTTGTTTCGTGAATGCAATTAATACATATATTGAACAAATTATTATAAATATTAATTTTTTTTTAAGATTAGATAATTTGTATATGTATAATGTAATTTGAATTTTTTTATAACCTAATTAGATTTGTTAGAGAAGCTCAACTCTAATTTAATCATAATTTATTTAGAGTTGGGTTGTTGTATGAACAAAACGATGAATTCTAATCACCTTTTTTTTAGCATTATTTATAACTCTAAAAATTAAAGTAAAAAATATATAAGGATGAAAATGTAGGTTTGAGGATTCGAACTCTAAACATCTCTATTCGAAACATTAGAAAGTACGAATTGAGATACAAGACTCTAGACTCATTTTATATTAGTATTGATTAGTCACTAAACCATGAAATGCATGGGAAAGTTCCAAAAATATATTTATATATGATACCTAGTTAATATGTAGTGATAAATAAGAAGTTAAATTAAAGAAGCTGTAGAAAAGGACATACCTAATTTAAGTAGTCATAAACCCACGCAATGTTTGAAAAATTTTGCAATGTCATAGTGAAAAATTAAAGAATCACATTTTTGTCTGATACAAACATTTGATTAGTCAATCAGGCTCTTATCATTTGCGTCACTTATATAGGGAGGAAAACTGTTGTGCGGATCTCTTTGCAAAAGAAGGTTATCATGTAGTTGGTTCATTTGTTTGTTTGTTTTTCTTTCTCCTAGTTTTGTTCTAAGCCAATTTAAGGCTATTGCATGCATAGTTTTTAAAAATCGGATTGAACCAACTGGTACCTTTAACTAGTCTGATAAAAATCATAAAAATCGATGGTTCAATCGTAAAAACCTTTAGTTCAACCGGTAAAACCGGGAACTTAATAATTTTTTCCAATTTTTTTGACCATTTTGGTTTTTAAAACCATAAATGCATTGATGTAACTCACCCTTATACTTTTTTGTACATGTAGAGAGGAAAAATTATTGACCTATCACAAGTTAACACATCATACTACCAAGTCTACAAAGTAAGGCTAATTACAAAGCGCCATGTACTACAACTAGTTTCTACGATCACCATTCAGGGACCGATAGAAATTTGCCAAGTGTCATGAAATAAAAACATAAAAAAAGCAAGCAAAATGCCAATCACACATCAGCGTGTGTAAGCAACGACACATGCCACACATCAGCACGGGTAAGCAATGACATTTGGCACTTGTAAGCAATGATATAAGCGATCCAATCAATTGCTAACATGGGCACTTGTAAGCAATGATATAAGTGATCCAATCAATTGCTAACATGTGTCACCTTGAAAATCAAGACATTCCAGCCAATCAAATGATGCCACGTGTCTTAGAGAAAAAGTTTTAAAGCTCCTCCAATTAGACTGCGACACATGTTACCAATTAGACTTTGCCACATGTCACTCACCCACCTCCAAAGTCCTATAAATAGAAGCCTTACTAAGACATTTCTACACACACCAAGACATCTTGGGAGAGATCTTGGAAGACACCAAGGCATCCATGCCACAAGTAGCATCAAAGAAGATTCAGAAGTACAAAAACTCTGCTGGAAACAAGCCCTAAAGCCTCCAAGAACTTCAAGAACTTCAACCTCGAATATGAAGAACATTCGAAGTAGAATCATCCAAACTACTTGCCTAGATCTTAAAGTTTGCTAGAATTAAGCCCAAAAACCTTCAAAAACTTCAAAAAACCATATATCAACGAAGTTCTACGGATTCAAGCCCCAAAAGCTCTGAAGAACTTCTACCACAAATCTTCGAATACGAAGAACATTTGAAGAGAAATCATCCAAATTATCTTCCTAGATTTGAAAATTCATTGGAATTAAACTTAAATGCCTTCAGAAACTCCAAGAAACCACAAATTGGTGAAGCTTTACGGATTCAAGCCTCCAAAGCCTTGAAGAATTTCCACCACAAACTTTTGAAGACGAAGAATGCACGGAGAACTCATAGAATGTGAAGAACAAAGGATTTTTGACAAGCTCATACCTAGAGATTCATTGTAATTCTGTTTCAAAGATCTTCGATCCATTCCTCAAACAAATTGAAGGATATTTGATGTTTGAGTCAAAATCACATTACCACAATTCCAATCAACAAGTCTTTCAAGGAGATCGAATTAGAGAATCACTCATTTGTAATCGCCCCCACACATTCATCAATACAAATTCATATTTGGAAACTATTTTACTTGTTTGATTTATTTCAAACTCAAAATTTAGTTGTCCATAGTACAATTGTTTAATCAATGTTAGGGTTAATTACATAAATTCACCCTAAACTTTGGTTGTATATGCAATTTCAACTACAAACTACAAAATTTCGAATAATTATCATCCTAATTATGGCAATCCTTGCAAATATCACCCCCATTGTCCTATTTGTGGGTTAACTTTAATAGTTATTGCATGCATGTGATCATAAACTGTGCAAATGAGGGGAAAAAAAAACACTCATTTACAATTAAATTTACTTAAATGATCCTCCCTCTCCCCTAAGGGTCATCAAATAGCTCATGGCCCACAGTCCGACCCAGAAACCCGACGGCCCATCAAGCTAATGGGCGGCCCGACCCGTTGTTATTGAGGCCCATGGGTAGCCCACTAGCCCAATGGATCAGACCATGGGCTAGTTTTTATGCCCATGGGTACCCGGTGGGCTAGCCCAGTAACCCAACCCATTGCCCAACTCATTGGCCTAACTCATTGACCCAGCCTAATAACTCATAATTCATAACAAAAATATATAAAAAGTGTATGAAGGATTGATCTTGAGATATCATAGAGGAATTTCTTAAGAGAACTCCCTCAACCACTAAGATATCCAAAGTAATTATGCTAAACTTAGTTTACTAAATATATATTTTTCTAGTAGTCTATCAAATTTGAATTAACCATTTGACATTTTTTTATTAAAGATAAAAAAAAAAAAAAAAAAAAACTATTTAAAGACTTAATAAATAAAAAATTAAATAGGTTTCCATCAACAAAACAAAAATTAAATAGATTTGATTGTAAAAAAAATTGTAATTAAGTATTAAATTCTTTAATTCTTTCCTTTTAAAAAAAATAGATTGATTATTTCCTTATAAAAAATTGATTCTTTCCTTAACAAAATAATAAAATAATATGCTAACACAAGCCCATGGATGACCCATTAGGCCCAACCCGATAGCCCAACCCGATAGCCCAACTCACTAAAGACAAAATGGGCATTACCCATGGGCAGAGTCATGGGCTAAGGTTTCCTCTTTCGGCCCAGCCCATCCCAGCCCATTAGCTAGTTAATAGCCCATTATGCCCATGGACCAAGTAAAAAAGGGTCGGGCCGGCCCGACCCGGCCCATTGACGACCCTTACTCTCCCCTCTCCCCAATATGAAATTATACCCAAAATCCTTCAAAAAATTTCTCCAAAAAACCCCACACTCACAAATGATCAACACATTGACGAAATGAAATTTGAAGGAGCACCCGATTCAAAATAAAATTGCTACGGTTTTTAATGGGAGATTTTTTGAGGCTTAATCCATGGAGTAGAGGCTTGAGCCGCATCTTGTATTTTTCTTTGTGAATAGTAAAATTCCTGCAACTCAATGGACGCAGGCAAATTACCAAACCACGTAAATAATATCTTGTGTGATTGTTTTCTTTGATGTATATCTTTTCTCTATTTTTACATCTCACAGATTTGAGAATTTTGTGTATATTTCCTAGAATAACCAACCGAGCATCTTTGCACGATAACAAATTATTAGATTGCAATAGCAAAATAAATAGAGCATTACACTTCAATAAAAAATAGAGGTATGAAATGATTTTTTATTTTATTTTTTATTTTTATATTGTGTTTTCAAAATATAAGAGTGGGTTTGTTACATCCTGTTACATAAGTAGTACATCATGGTTAGCAAATTGAGATCATTACATTTTTATGCAATAGTGTTCGTTAATTAAACATGCTTGTGTTGTTTGTAGTAGGGATTTCATGTTTCCAATGGTGAAACATTACACTGTTCTCGCCTCTAGATTTTGTGTTTGCCTCTGGATTTCGTCTTGTGTTTGTGTGACATCTCATTTGGTGTGTGGATCGGTTATTGGTATGGTGTTTATCGGAGAAAAAAATTTGAGGGGACTATATTTTCATACTGGGGAGAGGGGAGGCAAGAATGGGGTCATTTAAGTAAATTTAATTGCGAATTAAGTATTTTTCTCATTTAAGGGTCTATGATCACAAATACTATTCAAGTTAACCCCGAAATAAAGATTGGTTTCTATTCGAAAAGATTGTTATAATTGGCACAAAATTGGCAAATGCATTTTCGGACAAAATAAGCAACATTTTGGAACTCGAGCTCCATGAACTCGAGTTATAGGCAAATTTTTTTTTTTTTTTTTTTTTATTTTATATATATATATATATATATCTATAACTCGAGTTCATAGAGCCTAAGTTCTAAAACGCTATTATAAATCCTTAAAACGTCACTATAGGCTCCTTAAAAACGTCATTATAGGCTTAACTTGATTTTGAGAAAATCGAGTTTTAAAAGAGGGATATTTCCCTAATTAGTTTGGAAAATGGGACAAAATGCTGCTTATTTTTCTCGAAAAGGGCATTTGCCCATTTTCTCCATTATATTGGGTTGGTAATTGCAAGATTTTATAGTTTAAGTACAAAGTGCAAATAATCTCAAATTTTGGGTTGAATTTCTATGATTAGCCCTTTGTTATTTTGTTTCCTTTGAGCAAGAAAAAAGATTAGGATGACACTGGAAAGCCTCTAGTGAGTACAACAGGCATTACACATGTGAATGATAGTGAAAGATATGTTAATGCATTCTTCCAACCTACATTGACTTTGTAACATAGGTTCTCTACACCTCTAAAGATATAGTAGGCATTACACATTTCATTAGTTAGGTGGCAAACAATGGAGAAAATGGGCTTTTGCCCTTTCTTTTTAAAATATCTAGTAAAATGCCCAATGTCTGAAACTAATTAGGAAAATGCCCCTGTTTTGAAACTCGATTTTCTAAAAATGAGTTTTAAATGTATAACTCGGTTTTTGAAACATCGAGTAATAGAGAACGTGGAATTAGGAATTTTTTTTGGGAACTCGAGTTCCATGTAAAGTACTCAAGTTCATGGAACTCGAGTTCCACTTGAATTTTTTCAAGGAACTCGAGTACTTCACATGGAACTCAAGTTCATGGAACTCGAGTTCTAGAATTTTTTTAATTTTTCAATTCTCTATAACTTGATTGTCCAAAAATCGAGTTTTAAATTGAAACTCAATTTTTAGAAAATCGAGTTTCAAAACAAGGACATTTCCCTAAATAGTTTCAGATATAGGGCATTTTGCTGGATATTTTTTTAAAAAAGGGCAAAAGTCCATTTTCACTGGCAAACAATGCCATGTCTTGGGAACTAACTACAACATATCTTTTTTATTTATTTTTTTGAAAAAACCACAATTGAAATTTCTCGTACAAATATAATTATTTATTTTTTTTTTTTTTTTCACTAAACCTCTATTGGTCCTTCTTAGTCATACCTCCAAAAGTTTCTCTAAAAAGATCTGTTCGAGTAGGCTTGGGCTACAAGAGATGAGAATAAGATTTATTTATATTTTTTAAAAAAGGGCATGGACTAGATATTGCTTATTGCTTAGATTATTTTGTTAACTAAGATACCAAGGGGACCTTTGCAAAAAAAAAAAAAAATGGTCCTCACAAAATCCAATCATTCCCTAAAATTAGAAAAAAAAAAAAAAAATCCAATCAGACATGTATGATAATCCTAAAACTAATACATTATTATATTACTAGCCTCATCACATGCGCTTCGCACATGCAATAAGTCTTTTTTTTTTTTTTTTTTTTTTTTTTTTCTGTTAGTGGTCCTATTTTGTAGAAAAAAAACTGTGTTTTATTATTATTATTATTATATATATATATATATATATAATTTTTATTTTGAAAATCTAATTTATAAGTGAATAAATCAATTTGAAAATTAATAGGAGAATGGTCCTATTTTTTAGACAATATTTTAGTGAGAGTTAAAGTTGTATTTTTACCGGATTATATTTTAGTTTTGTCTCTACTTAAACATAAAGGTGTAGGGGCATTTTTGAACTAAAAAAATGAGGAATCTAAATAGAAAAAACTCCTTAAATAATAGTATAGATAAAAACCATGGCAGTCTATAACATTATACAAAACCATAATATTCAATATCTATTCTATAAAAAGAAAAATTCTTATGTATCCTGACATATTCCTTACATCAATTTTGTGCCAAAGCACTAGCCATTCAATCGAAGTAAAGAAACAAAGATATATATATATATATATATCATTAGAGAAGCTCATATACCAATTTTTGTTTGTTAATGTAATTGTATCTATCCCCATGAAATGGAGAAACTAGAGGAGAAATCAAATTGAATAATTTCTCATTCTGCTTTTTTGCTTTCAAAGAATTGAATTATTTATCTTTAATTGAGCTGGTTGACTGACTTCCATGCTAACATTTTAGTTGTTAAAGCAGGGATTGATGACATTGAAAACTAACTTCAACCGCAAGGGCCACTAGCTTGATGACATTAAAACAAGTGGGCCAGTCTCCAATGTTACCAAATGAAATTATGTTTCTCTTGAGAGTAGTGACTCTTTTTTCGGTCTATTTACAGTGAGGAACAGGGGACCCTTCTCTACTCTTTTGTATTTCCTTGTGAAAAGTATTACATTTACAATATTTTTATAATAAATTTTAAATGATAAATTATTATTGGTGAATAAAAAATAAATAAATTTATATTATAATTAGTAATAATTAATTTGTCACTTAAAATTTATTGTGATAATGTCGTAAATGTATCATTACTTCTCACGGTTATATCAAGATAATTTGTCAAGTACTATATTATAGGGATGGCCTTTGGCTGGCTTTAGCCAACCCTCTTAAAAAATGATAAAACTTATATGAATTATGTAGTTCTATTATGTTGTATGAATTATGTGGTTCTCTTATATTTAACTAAAAAAAATGTGGTTCTTTTATGTTGGCAAGGACTTAAAGTTAGCAAGTACTTGTGGGTTTCAGTTAACTCAATTAGTAGAATCTCTGATAGTTGTATAAGAGGTTTGATGTTTTATTTCTACCTATATTAAAAACTAATTGGTCTTGATCTGATGATAAAGTGCTATTATTAAAAACAAACGTCATACAATGAAATTCTTAAAAAAAAAAAAAAAAAAAAGGGCTAACAAGGACTTGAAGATAATTAATTAAAAGTTTCAAATAATGAGTCTTTCATTTTCATATGTATATGGTTGGTAGGTGGAACTGAGACTGACATGTATGTCACATTTATCATATATTCATTAGATGGTTCTCCATATCTAACGAATTATTTTTCCGTAAGGGCTATAGCGTTAATTATGATCATTACTGGGGAGATTTTCATCTTCACGCAAGCATAAACATCTGATTTTTTTAATAGTAATTATGGTGTATAAAAACACATATAGTGGGCTCACAAATTGTGAATGGTTGTGATTGATTACCACTCACATTTTGTAAGTTTGAAATTTCGAAAGAATTGAATTGAGACGAAGTTTTCAACAGCAATTGACTCAAGAACTTAGAAGTATAGAAATGATATATGCAGGGGATGGATGACAATTCGTGGTAGTAGGTCATGTATGCGTTGGGTCGAGAGAAAGATAATCAGTTATATAGCTAAATCCTAATTTGACTCATTTACTAATCATATCAAAAGCCAAAATCTCAATCCTAATGATCAGTTTATCAAACGAGTTAATAACTTAACACGACTCATGTAACACCTCAATATATATACAAGTTGTGTTGGGGTTGATATAGGCATGACTCATTTTAAGTTGATTAATAAACTTAGTGTCATTTGGAAACAACATATTTAGCTTAAATTGAAAATTTTTTGCTGAAAATATGGTAGATAAGTCAAAGTTAGCTAAATAGTAATAATATGACCTATAAATAGTACTAAAAAATGCAGTGAGATCCATGAATAGTAGTACAATATAGCTGAAATTGCAAATAAGTTGAAATTTTCAACTTGTCCAAACAGACACTTATATTGCGTGAACATGAACATGATTTATTTCAACCTATTTTAAAAATGACTTGAAATGAAGAGTTGATCAATATAACTAATATTTTATTTTATATCAATTCTATATTTAAAATTCAAATTTACATTGGGTAAAATGATATTTATTTATTTTATATATATATATATATATTTTTTAATAACAATCCATCTGGATGCATTATTCAAGAAGCTGGTAAATGAGCATTAACAAAGTTAACTATATTTGGGGAACAGACTCCAACCAGATAGAAAGTGGAAAAGAAAATTTAGCTCTTCTAGCTAAGCATTTGCTATAGCATTGCCTAGTCTAAGTGTATGAGAGAGCGACAACTCTTCAAAGAGTTTAAAAGATACAAGGTGTCTATGAGAAGATGTCATATATTGAGTTGAACATATCACCATTTTTGAGAGCATTGATAATGATTTCAGAGTCACCTTCTAGAATAGAATTATCCAAAATAGTTCAAAACAACAATATAGTAACGATTTGGGATTTTTTTAGAGATGGAAGCCAAGACCTAACCCGTGAGTTCCTGATGACACCCAATCCTACTCTCTTGAATCTACAAAGACTGCGCCATTGAAGTTTGTCTTATAACAGCTACTGTTCGGAGGCTTCCATTTCACAATTCTGAGGAATGAATTATTTGGGTTGATTACGTGTTAAGTAGGTTAATATAGAATAGACTTACTTATTAATTGTGTCAAAACGGATGCACTCATTTAGATGAATCTATTTATCCTAGCTATAAAAATTGTAATATGTTTGTGTTGCAGTCATATGTTGCTATTGTTACTGTGCATGATATGTAGTAAGTAGTTCCGTGTTAAATTACTAATTGTCCCAAAAGTTTAACTCTTAAGAAATGATAAATTTAATCATTTAACAATATATTTATAATACTTCCCCTCACGTGTGGGCTCAAACTCTCCTTTAATAGGTGAGGGCCTAGTATGTGAATTTTAAATAAAGTAGAGTGAGGAGACGGTGATTGAACTCAGANGAGCCGCATCTTGTATTTTTCCCTGTGAATAGAGAAATCATTACAATTTCGTGGATGTTGGCAAATTGTCAAACCACGTAAATACTGTTTTATGTTAACCTCGAAATAAAGATTGTGATCTATTCGAAAGGATTGCCACAATTGGGTTGTTAATTGCAATTTTTTATAGTTTAAGATACAAAATGCAAGTACCCTCGAAATTTGGAGTGAATTTCTACAATTAGCCCTTTGTTATTATGTTTCCTATGAACAAGAAAAAAGAAAATGGTTAGGATTACATTGGAAAGCCTCTAGTGAGTACAACAGACATTACACATGTGAATGGTTGTGAAAGATATGTCAATGCATTCTTCCAACCTACATTGACTTTGTAACATAGGCTCTCTACACCTCTAAAGATATAGTAGGCATTACAAATTTCATTAGTTAGGTGGCAAACAATGCCATGTCCTTGCAACTTGCTGCAACATATTTTTTATAAAAAAAACCACAATTGAAATTTCTCCTACAAATATAATTTTTTCCCCCCCAAATAAACCTCTATTGGGCCTTCTAAATCACACCTCCAAAAATTCCTCTAAAGAGATCCGTGCAAGTAAGCTTGGACTACAAGAGATGAGAATAAGATTTATTTATATTTTTTTAAAAAGGGCATGGATTAGATATTGCTTAGATTATTTTGTTAACTAGGATACCAAGGGGACCTTTGCCAAAAAAAGAAAAAAAAAAAAATTCCAATCAGACATATATGGTAATCCTAAAACTAATACATTATTATATTATAAAAGCCATGGCAGTCTATAACATTATACAAAACCCTATATAAAAAAAAAAAAACATTATACAAAACCATAATATTCAATATCTATTCTATAAAAAGAAAAATTCTTATGTATCCTGACATATTCCTTACATCAATTTTGTGCCAAATCACTAGTCATTCAATTGAAGTAAAGAAACTTAGAGAAGCTCATATACCAATTTTTGTTTGTTAATGTAATTGTATCCCCATGAAATGGAGAAACTAGAGGAGAAACAAAATTGATTAATTTCTTATTCTGCTTTTTTTCTTTTTTGCTTTCAAAGGATTGAATTATTTATCTTTAATTAAGCTGGTTGACTGACTTCCATGCTGCTAACATTTTAGTTGTAAAAACAGGGATTGATGATATACTCGTGCTACTTAACATTGGAAACTAACTTCAACCACAAGGGCCACTAGCTTGTTGACATTAAAACATGTGGGCCAATCTCCAGTGTTACCGAATGAAATTATGTCTCTCGTGAGTAGTGACTTTTTTTGGGGGTATCCTACTCTAAAAGTCTGTTTCGGGTGTATACTTTTTTGGTTTTTTCTATTTATAGTTGAGTGCGTCACATAGTTGGTGGGTCTCACTAACTGTGAGTATGAGAAAATATACACCCGAAACAGGGTGTATTTTTTCCTACTCTACACTTTTGCATTTGCATGTGAAAAATGCTACATTATTTATAATATTTTCATAACAAATTTTAAGTGATAAACTATTATTGGTAGATCTATATTAAAATTTGTAACAATTTATCATTTAAAAATTGTTGTAAAAATGTCATGAATGTATCATTATTTATCATGGTTATATCAAGATAATTTGTGGAGTACTGTATTATAGGGATGACCGCTGGCTGGCTTTAGCCGACCCTCTTAAAAAAGATAAATCTTATATGAATTATGTGGTTCTATTATGTTATATGAATTATGTGGTTCTTTTATGTTTATTAAAAAAAATGTGGTTCTCTTATGTTGGCAGGACTTAATGCTAACAAGGACTTGAAGATAATTAATTAAAAGTTTCAAATAATGAGTCTTTCATTTTCATATGTATATGGTTGGTAGGTGGAACTGAGACTGACATGTATGTCACATTTATCATATATTCATTAGATGGTTCTCCATATCTAACGAATTACTTTTTCCGTAAGGGCTATAGCGTTAATTATGATCATTACTGGGGAGATTTTCATCTTCACGCAAGCATAAACATCTGATTTTTTTAATAGTAATTATGGTGTATAAAAACACATATAGTGGGCTCACAAATTGTGAATGGCTGTGATTGATTACCACTCACATTTTGTAAGTTTGAAATTTCGAAAGAATTGAATGCTCACTTGGTGTGTAAAATACTAGTGAATGTTTAAATCTCTAATTTCAAACTAACCAACACAAGTTTTTACCTAAACAATATATGTGTGGAACGATAAGTACAAGCTATATCCAAATAAACAAACTACTCTACACAATAATTAACACTACAAAAAATGGGGGCTATAGCCGTGTTTTAAAAACGCAGCTATAGACCCCAAAAACGCAGCTATAGGATATAGCCGCATTTTCTATAGCTGCGTTTACAAACCAGGCCTAAACTGCGCAGCAATAGCCCCCTGCGGGTCTATAGCCGCGTTTTTATAACTATTGCTAAGGGTTAAACCTATAGTCGTGTTTTTTAACCGCGGCTATACACTGAGACCTATAGCCACGTTTTTAAAAAACGTGGCTATAGACCCACTTTGAGCTGCTTCTATAACGGCGGTGAAAGCTTGAAAATGTGTTGAAAACACAAGAGCTGTTTAGACCCCCAAATAAAAGTTACGGCTCGATTGATTTTACACTAACTTAATACTAAGTGCGGAATTGTGTAAAAGTGAACGGACAAACAAACAAGCTACTCTAATCCATAATCAAAGCAACACAGTAGTAAAAAGGAAAGTAAAAGAGTACGGAAGAAAGATGCAAACACAAGATAACACGCCGATATGTTATCGAAGAGGAAACTGAAGAACTCGACGAAAAACCTCTCCGTCGCCCTCCAAGCAGTAATCGATCCACTAGAAAATCAGTTGGGATACATGGGTTAGCAAGAGACCCTCCAAGCCTAATTTATCCGATATACCTAAGCCCTCCAAGCTTCTACTCCAACAAGACTTCTCGAAACCGTGTCTTGTCTAGTTCTCTGGATCTCGCAACAAGCTCCATGTTGCATCTGCCATTCTTGGCTTCTTTCAATACTTCCCAGCAGTACCAAAACTTCACTTGACACTCTTAAAGGGTGTGGTAAGTGTTTGAGCAATCAACCTCTTAATGGTATGGAAATGGAGAGGTAGGAGTTGAGGAAATTTCATAAGCAAATGTGTAGAAGATTGTGGGTATAACAATTTCTAACTCTTAAGGTGTTTGGCTAGGGTTTTCTCTCAAAAGTACTCATCAACATTTGTGGGTAATGTGGGTATATATAGTGTAGGCACATAAAATGTGTATCAGAATGGACAGGCTGGCAGAATAGAATGTCTTGTGGGTGTCTCGCGGGAAGGCCTTACCCGCGAGATATTTGCGAGACATAGTTGTCTCCATCTTGCTCTGACTCTTCGCATTCCAGTATGTGCAAGACATATGAGTCACTTCGCGGGATGCTTAGTCGCGAGCTACCCACGAAAACTCTTCAGTCTTCAATTGCTTGAATCTTCATACATACACACACACTCTCTCTCTCTCTCTCTCTTTCTCTCTCTATCACACAACCTTTACAATCAAATCCCACAATAAATACAGGGTACAAAAGATTGAATAAATTTCAATAAAATTTGGCATGGAATAAAAACCAACAAAAATATATAGTTGTAAATAACAACTTTACAGGCGGTTATAGGCTGCGGACCTATAGCTGCGTTTTTAAAAACGCGGCTATAGGTTTTTTTTAAAACAAAAATAAAAAATTTGGGTTTTTTTCCCCAAAAAATTCAAAATTCAAACCAAAAGAATTAAAAATTAAACACAAACCCAGAAAATTCAAAATCAAACATAACATATTGTCAATACAAACACAATGTGCTTCAAAATATAATTACACAAATCCATGAATCTCTTCTCATTCAACAAAATCAACCCAAATTTAACACTAAATTCATTCAAGGAACACAAAAGCACAAGCTCAAGAACACAAACCCATTTAAACATAAGCACAATATCAGCAACATAGTAGCACAAATTCAAGCACAGATCCAAAAAATTCAAAATCAAATAATTTTACCAATGTAAAACCCATACATATAAACACATAAATATTACTCCAAATGCTCATAAATCACATGGGTTTTATTATTAAAGCTTAGATAAAAAATAACCTCTAGCAAAAGTACAATACCCATAAAAAGATTAGAAATTTTTTACCTCAAATAGTAGAGATGAGTGAGCCTTAACTTTTCCTATGAAGTTTCCTGGTGATCCTTACCAAAAAAATGAAGAATATGGTGGTATGGAGTGTACCGGTGGGACAGTGAGGGAGAGGATGAGTGTGTGCATTGTGTTGAGAGAAAAAGAAAAGAAAAGAAGAGAAGAACAAAGAATGTGTGGTTGGCGAAAAAGAGAAAATAGATATTTTGAATTGAGTGGTAGGGAGCAAATGGGGTAGGTGGGGGGTCAGGTCATCTTTTTTCTTCTTCTTTTTTTTTTTTTTTTTTGTGTTACCTATAGTTGCATTTTTAAAAACGCGGCTATAGGTCCACCTTAAAAACATATCTTAGGCCATCTGTCTATGTGTGTTACCTATAGCCGCATTTTTAAAAATGCGGCTATAGGTCCTCCTGAAAATAAATATCGGGCCATCCCTTTTTGTGTGTTACCTATAGCGGCTGTAGGTCCTCCTTTAAAAGAAAATTTTATTTTATTCGGCTGTTTATTATATTTAAAATATATATATAATCTAGTTGGACTTATAGTTGCGTTTTTTAAACATGGCTATAGGCCTTGTAACAAAAACGCAGCTAAAGACACTTACAAATGCAGCTATAGACTTCACCTATAGCCGCGTTTTTAAAAACGCGGCTATAGGTCATTCTTTAAAAAAAAATTATTTGGCTGGACCTATAGCTGTGTTTTTTAAACATGGCTATAGGCCTTATAACAAAAACGCAGCTAAAGACACTTTCAAACGTGGCTATAGACTTCTCCTATAGCTGATTTTCTTATAAATATGGCTATAAGTTAGCTATAGCCGCGTTTTTGGTAAACGTGGCTAAAAAAAAAACGCGGTTATAGCCCACATTTTTTGTAGTGTAATCACATCTACAACAGCAATTAAAAGGCAAGAGTAAGGGTTAGAGAGATGCAAACATAAAGGTAACATCGACAGGTGTTTTTGAAGAGGAAACCGAAGAATTCGGCAAAAAACTTCTCCACTGCCTTTCAAGCGGTAAAATGATTCACTTGAAAATCAATTGGGATACATGAATAGCAATAGACCCTTCAAGCCTAATCTACTCGATGCACCTAAGTCCTCCAAGCTTCTTGCTCCAACAAGGTTAAGCCTAATCATGTCTTCTCTAGCTTTCCGAATCTTGCAATAAGCCCATTGCATCAACCAAATGAATTGATCCTCTCTGAATTGCTTCCCAAGCACCAAATAACTTTCTCATTAATATGGGTATGATGAGGTAAGGATTTGGCTAAGTATCATCTCAAAGATATGACAATGAAGAGGGTGAAAGTAGAAGAATTTAGAGAATCAAATGTCTAAAATTGTGGATGAGTCAATTTTGTTTTTCTCTAGGGTTTATCTCTTAAAATTCTATCTGGAAACTCTCTACATTTTGTGGGTATAAGGGTATTTATAATAGAGTATGTGAGGAATGTGAAAAATCATTTTTTGCAAAACAGGGGGTTCTGGCGACTCACTCGCGATTGGGATAGTCGCGAGTTCCAGTTGCGAAGTAACTGACTAGCCAGACTGTCCTTTTTGTTTTGTAGTGCTCCAGCTATCATGACCCTTCAACTAGCCAGACTGTCATTTTTGTTTTGTAGTGCTCCAGCTGTCATGACCCTTCAACTTCCTGCATGCTTCACACGTATGGCACTTTGGCGAGTTATCAGTCGCAAGTCACTCACGAGCTCTAGTCGCGAAAATGCTCTTAAATGCATACACACTTGAATTCTTCACACTCTCTCACACACAACCTTTACATGATTCCCACCTAAATACAAGGTATCTAATTGCTGAATTACAAGAAAATTTGGCATGTAATCAAGAAAACACATGGTTTAATAAATTCAACCTTACAAGAATTTTTAACAACAATTGACTCAAGAACTTAGAGAGTATATAAAGCATACATGTAGGGGCTGGATGACAATTCGTGGTAGCATGTCATGTATGCGTTGTGTCGAGAGAAAAATATTCAGTTATATGACCTAATCCTAACTTGACTCATTTAATAATCATATCAAAAGTCCAAACCTCTCAATCCTAACATGATTAGTTTACCTAGCGAGTTAACATAACATGAGTACACGACTCACATAACACTTAAATATATATACAAGTCGTGTTGGGGTTGATATAGACACAACTCATTTCAAGTTGATTATGTGTTAAGCAGGTTAATATAAGAATAGACTCACTTATTAATTGTGTCAAAATATATTCACTAGTTTACACATGAATCTATTTACCCCAACTTGAAAAAATTGTAAAATGTTTGTGGTGTAGTCATATGTTGCTATTGTTACTATGCATGATATTTAATAAGTAGTTTTGTGTTAAATTACCGATTGTTCCAAAAATTTAAACTCTTAAGAAATGGTAAATTTAATCATTTAACCATATATTTCTAATACTCCTCCTCACGTGTGGGCTCAAACTCCTCTTTAATAGATGAGGATCCAGTATGTGAAATTTTAAATGAGAAATGCTACATCCACAATAATTTTAGAACATTTCCTACCGGTCACTGCCAACACACAAAACACAACTTAAAATAATCTGACTAAGAAAAGAAAAAAAAAATGAAATTCAAAACAAAATAAAAAATTAAGAAAACAAAACAAAAAATCGAATGAAATTCAAAACACCAGCATATTTCGGTGAAGAGGGAAAAGAAGGGGTTTTGGAGAAGAAGGAATCTAGCTCTCACACACTAGAGGCAGAGGCAGAGGCAGAGGGCAGAGGGCAGAGGGCAGAGGCACTCGACTTCTTCTCCCTACCGTCACCCATCATCACTTCTCTATCTTCCTCAAAATGGTGAGACCCACATCTCTCTACCTTTCTCAAATTTTGTTTCTCATTGTAATTACGGAGTTGTAATTGTAATTTTGTTGTTTCTTGCTTTGTAACCTTTCATTCTCATTGAAAGAAAGTTGGGCTTCTCTGCATTCACAACAAAAAATAATAATAATTGGACTTCTCTATTTATTTATTTTCCAAATAAAAATGTCATTAAAATTTTAAAATTGTTTTTTTAGAACTTTTTTTGTTCTTGTTTTCCTATACACACATTTAAAAAAAAAAAAAAAAAAAATCAAATCGATGCTTGAGGTGGGTGGATTGAAGCTTGAGGTATAAATGATGCTCGCAAAGTGTTTGATACAATGCCTGAAAGAAATCTTGCTGAAGCCTTGAATTGTTTCAGATTGATGGTTAATGATGGTTATGATCCCAATAATTATACATATGTTGGTGCTTTATCTGTTTGTATTCTCATTAGGTGATGCAATAGCTGGTAAGGAGATTCATGGAAGTATTTATAGGCATGAGCCATGAGCAAGAGTTGAATGGCAAAGGTTGGGATGCAAGTGCATTCCCTTGTCATCAAGTGTGGACTTGAATTTGACAATTTTGTTGTGACAACATTGATAAATCTTTATGCGAAGTGTGGAGAATTGGGCTATGCTCGTCGGGCATTTTTGGAAGTGGAGGTGGACAAGCCACAGTTGTAGGCTTGGACTGCCCTAATGGGAAGCTGTGCTTAACAAGGAAAAGCAAGAGAAGCAATTGATCTTTTCCACAAGTTCCATTCTTTGGGTTTGAAACCTAGTGAAAGAACATTCTCATCAGTACTTGGAGTATTTGCAGATACAACATTAAAATGGGGTTCAATTCCTTTATATTAATTGGCAATGCAATTCTGGATTTTTACGTGTGGGTTGGTATAGTTTTCGGAAGCCTCCAAACTAGAATTTCAATGCACTTGGAGGGTCTTGTGTGCTTCTCTCTTCAATCTTTTTAAAATAATAATATCGATTTATGTTTCTAATTGATGAGCTTTCTCTTTTCATTCATAAGTGATTTGGGTCTTGCTTTTGGAGTTGTGTGTGCAATGTAAAACAATATATAGTGATTATGAATCCATGAAAAATTCAAATGTTTCATTAATTGTATTTAAATGATGTAAGTTTTTATTATTATTAGTAAGTTGTAAATGTAGTTAGTGGGTCCTCCACTCATCTTGTAGGAGGAAAAAGTGTAATTTGTGTTAAAGTGAATTGGCTTGAGTGTTGAGAATTTCTTAAATCTATATTTTTTTTCCTTCTCCTTTTAGAATCTAGCTAAAATATCAAGGCCTTTGTGAAATGACATTGGTTTATCATTACCTTAATTCAGTTTTCAGACAAGAAGAAATCGATGGAAAATAAACTTACAATTGGACACAAGTGGGATTGCTGGTAATGGTGAGCAAGAGAGCCTCAATGGCAACAATAATGATCTTGGTTGCAACTATTGGGTAGAATAGTGAGTGTAGGTGGTAGACAACTATTGGATTATTGAGTGTAGGTGGTAGACAACTATTGGATTAGTTGAATTCAATTAGAATTGAATGGGTTAGGGTTTTGTGCTTGGGTTAGAACGTTGTGTGACTTGGGTTTGAGTTTTCATTGGGTTTGGTTCTATTCGTTTTACCAATTAGGAGATTAGTTACAACATCAACCATTGCTTACATTGAATATAGAGACCATATTGAGGTATTAGAGAGAAAAGCAAACCAGTTAGAGTTAGCTGAGAAAACCAATTTCGTTAACCAAGTAGGTGTAAATAAATAAATACAATTTAGATGATATCCCATATGTTGTGATTCTCATTAATTGTTGCCTATTGTCATTTGTGATTGAGCTTATAATAGATTACATGTTGCTTATAAAATTAATGCCACTTGAGCCTCATCTATAAGATATCATGTTCTTAATCACATAAAACTTGAAATCTCTATTGTTCATATGTGTTAAATATATTAGCAACACAATGTGTTATACCATATTGTATATGCTAAAGTGGATGTGAAAGGGGAATCATAGAATATGAACACCGAGAACACGAGGATTACATGGTTCAGCTTTATCGGCCTACGTCCACGGACGAATTCCTTAAGAGCTACATCTTTATTATATAAGAGTGCTATATAATAACCTGTGTTACAATAAACCCTAACATGAGTATATATATAGGCGACTAAACCTTAGACTTCTAGTACAAGAAGGAGTGAGCTTGGGCTTATTACATTGGGTTAATATGTCTAATATATCTCTAACACCCTCTCTCAAACTCAAGGTGGAAGCTCGATGAAGGCGAGGTTGGATAAGTATGAGAAGATCCCTTCAAGATGTCTTGAAAGAATGCCTTTGAAGAAACTAAGATGAAGAATTTGCCAATTAACCAATTTCAGAGCTTTAAATGAAGAAACAGAGTCCAAAATTGGAATCTATGCGAAAAATTGAGCAAGATAAGCCATTTTGGAAATTTTAATTTTTGGTCAAAAGTCAATGCAAAAGTCAAACTCAAAAGGATCAAAGTCAATGGTCAACCAAAAGTCAACAGTTAGCACGGTCTGGGTTAGTCAATGGTCTACATGGTTCGGGTTGGTTCCAAGTGTCTGGGTTGGGTCCTAGATCGGGCTGTAGAGTCGCTGGTGTCATCCAATGACGTGGCGCTAACTAGGATTAGGGCTTGCATGGCTGATGACATGGCATGCTTGTGTGTCGCTGACGTGAACAAAATGATGTCATCATGACATCATCAGGAGTTTCGGTGTGTGGATGGTACGTGACGGCGTGCACTGTTGTGTGGATCCAATCCCAAAAATCCAACTAGCGCATGTGGGCGCGTTGGATGGAGATCGACGCCCGTAATTCTCTAGTTTTGCAGATCAACGGGCTAAAAGGCCGTCAATGCATCATGTGTTACCAGTGTAGGATTTGCACTTAGGAAAACCGTGGTGGCGCATGGAGAAGTTGTCGGAGCCTTTGTCCAAACATAGAGGTGCGTGTAGCTGCTGATGGAGGTCGAGTTCTTGGGTTTTGGTTGCTAGAGGCTGTGGAGCACGTTTGTGCTGTTGATTTCATCAAGTGAAGGCTTGATGTGCACAAATTTAAGAACTGAAGGCATGGCATGCTTGAAAGATGAGAGACATGGTGACGAGATAGCAATGGTGATTTTATGGGAGCTGTGTGAAGCCGTAGAGTCTAGATTTGTGGGCAAGCAGAGGCACTATGGTGGATCTGTGTTGTGCATGTGGGAAATTTCTTTTTTTGTGTGGAGACAGTTGTTTAATGACAAGAACGAAGTTTAGCTCTGATACCATGTTAAATATATTAGTAACATGATGTGTTATATCATATTGTATATGCTAGAGTGGATGCGGAAGGGAAATCATAGAATAGGAACACCGAGAACACGAGGATTACGTGGTTCAGCTTTGTCGGCCTACATTTACGGAGGAATCCCTTAAAGGCTACATCTTTATTATATAAGAGTGTAGGACAATAACTTATGTTACAATGAAACCCCCTAACATGAGTATATATAGGCGACTAAATCCTAGACTACTAGTACAAGTAAGAGTGGGCTTGAGCCTATTACATTGGGCTAATATGTTTAATATATTTCTAACAATATGGAGTGTGATGAAGAAATTCATTTTTCCTCTGTCAGTTACTTATGTTATAATTTTTCCGTTGTGAGGATTGTATTATCTGAATGGTTAGAACCTGAGACATTTTCATGTGATTATTTATTTAGAAATTTTATTTCTTTTCTCTAATTCAATACCATTTTCCTTTAAGGCATTTGGAAGACATTTAGTTTAGTGGATCTATTCCCTTATCACTTGGGATCTATTTCCTCTCATAGTTTTTAATTGCTTTTATGTACATGATACAATTAGATATGTTGGAAACTAGTTGGAAAATATTGGTTAGAGTGTGAAGAAATTCTATTATGGTGTTGTCTAAAATGTACTTCCTTTTGTAGATTTCCTAAAGAATGGAAGCTCAAATTTTGGCTTTGGAAGGCAATGTTGGTATTATTAGTAGCAATTCAAGTGGGGTTTTGTTTAAGATGTACTTCCTCTAGTGGATATCATAAAGCATGGAAGCTCAAGTGCTGGCTTTGGAAATTGGAATGCAATGCAACCAAAGCTGCTATTTGCAATCATTTCATGTATTTGTTTATTTTGGGTGTTGATGTATATTTTGGTCACCTATTGTGTTGTATACTTATTATTTTTTGTAACAAGAGTCTATATCTTTGTAACAGGACTCTCTATTAGTTATAGAATGAGTCTATTAGATTTTTTTTGTTAATTAGTTGTTACAATATATAGTGGATATTGTAAAATCAATTGTGGTTAATAAAGTTTTGGAAGATTGTTTTTGTTTTTTTCCCTTTGTTGTGATATGACATATATCATTTTTATGATAACTAACTACCACAACTATTGTCAAAGATAGGCAACACTAGCAATGATGGTTTTGTTTGGTTTCAAAATCTGCCGCCTATGGTGGATCATCTTTGCACCTCAATAAAGAGAGATTATCTTGTAATAGACTTATTGCTTCTTAATATTGGCCAACCTATGTTAGCAAAGGAGAAAGAAATTATGTATAAACAAATGATTTGCATTTAAAGAGAACTTTTACATTAATGTTCTAGAGTTAGAGAAGGTTCCTAGCTTATTACAAAATGTTGCCCAATGGACTATCTCATAGGAAGTCAATTTTGTTCCGTACCGGTCGGTACAACTGGTATATACCATACCAGTTAGTAAACTGGTACAGATACATCACTTATTTTGTACTGGAAAAAATACCGGCCATACTGGTCGCATACTGGCGAAATCTAGCTGTTTCGGCCGGTAAATGGATACCAGGTCGAAAGTTCCGATAGAGCCTACCATTGCAAAACCCGTAGATTCATGACACTGAGACAATGACGAAACCATTTTTGCTTGCAAAAACCCATAGATCTATGACACTGAGACAATGACGAAGTTCCGGCAGAGACTATTGCTGCATCATGGCCTCATTTTGTTAATTTGCATCTCTCGTTCTTACTTTTTTTTTTTTCTATCTTCTCCTCTTCTTCGCTTAACACCAGCCTTCTCGTCCCTGAGCGTTTGGCTTCTCAATGCATTTTCAAAACATGTGGCTGTGTTTAATCTTTTGGAAAATAACGTGTGGTTGTGGTAAAAGTTAAACTAAGGCTGTAAGGCATTGAATTCTATCAGAATTCACGTGAGTTTGGGGGTTTTTTTGACAGTTTAATCCTTTTACAATTGTTCCAAGGCTTTTTTTTTTTTTTTTTTGGATATAATGATTAAATAATTTAGATTTATATGTGATTGACTGGGCCATTGTAGAAGGATAAAGATAATGATGAATTGGGCCTAAATATACTTAAAGACATAGGATTTAAATTCAGCAATATATATATATATATATATAGGATTTTATATGTATAGCAGTAAACCTGAAACGGTACACCGGTATTGATCGGTATCCGAAATATATCGTATCACTAGCTAAACCGGTACAGTCTCCGGTACGGTATTAACTTCTTTAAATTTATGAGAAAAAAAATATTAACTATCAAGTTTCCATGTTCAAACTAATCTTATGACCTTATATATCATAAACAAACTAATTACCCCAACCATCTTCGTGTAATTTTGCATTTTCAACCTTTGTCACATCATTGGAACCAAACTTCCTAGTAGAATTGCTTGGATACTCATTTGGGAAATCATAACATGCCTTTTGGAGTGGAGAATTATCCTAAAAAACAAAATGAAAACATTTAGTTTCACTATAGAATCTACTAGTCGTTAACCCGTGCGATACATGAAATAGTTTAATAAAATTATATATATGAGAAGAAATTGAATAAAGAAAAAACAAAAAATGCCTAATCTATTTAAATTCAATCACATATTAGAAGGATATTATTCTCAGTAGTACCATGCTTTACAAATCTAGCAACAAAATTCACAAAATATATTATATACATTTACGCAATTAAATTTATTAAATCAATAAGGCTAAGTTAAAACTTCAAATAGTCAAGATGACTGCTATAACAACATACACTATTCAGAAAGGAACTTACCTGTTCCTAATGAAAAGAATGATACAGATATAAATATGAACAAAGAGAGGAGATGTAGGCCATAAGAGTAAAGAGATTCAAAATAATCGGAAATAATTATTAAAAAATCTAAATATGTTAGTTATAAACAATTATAAGTATGTGGTTATAGTGGTATAAATAAATTATAAATTCTAATAGTAGCATATTAGAATTTAAGTCTGTCCAAATCAACCAATTTGCAAACTGTAATGCATAAACTCTAATAGTAGTATAAAATCAGATTAACATTAAAATTATATATATAAAAGCACTTAGTCATTTTTTTCTCTCCTTTGTTGCTTTTGGTGTAGTTTACTTGTGACGATTGCGAAGCATTTGGCTATTTCCTTCTTTTCTTTTAAAATAGCATAAGTTATAGGAGAAGTAAAATGAAGAATTTATGGCTGAGGTTTCTGGTACTTCTAATATTTGCTGATTGTTGATAGATTTGGAGGTCTTTTGTTTTGCTAGAATTGAAATGTTTTTTTTTTCCTGCAATGTTCGTCATTTATTACAAACGTTTTAGCAAAAAACGTGCAAAATACATTTATACACTCAACTATCTAATTTTTCATAACCAACCTTGCACACATAGCAGAAGGGGAATAAATTTTGTTTCCAGCTAATGAAGATTGATATCATATAGTGCAGATCTTTTTTTTTTTTTTTTTTTTTTGATAAAACAATAAATGTCATGTTCATGATGTAAATAATGAAATATATTAATTTGGTGCTATTGTGTAAACTTAAAGAAGTAATGAAATTTAATAGAGTAAGTGACAATTAATATATATATTCATAGTCAGCTGTACCTTCTACAAAACAATAAATGTCATGTTGTTTATTTCTTTTTCTTCAAGTAAGGGTTGAAAAAGAAATTGCAGTCGACTCTTCCTCACCATTTGAACAAGTAGTATTTGAAGAATCTCCAAGCTTGACCAAATCAAAGTCTGATGCACATAATTTGATCTCAATAACTTTTTGGAACAAAGCGGAGAAATTCTTGTTGTTAGGACATATATGTTTTTAACTTGTTTAAGAACATATGTCACTTAGTTATGTAAATTGGCTAATCCTTTGACAAAACGCACTTTGCTTGTAATTGGGTAGTGCTAGGTGTTTTTAATACTTCAAGAAACAATGTTTCAAGGTCAAGTGTTGAAGTCATCAAGTCTGTCCAAGAGAAAGCAAGTTGAAGTGCAGAATTTTTAAAACTCGACATCTCTCGATAGCTACCTCGACACCTGCTATCTGTCGAGATTTAAAAAGTCAGATTTCCAATCTGATTTTCTTGGGATCCGTGAATATGTTTTTGGGCATTCTTTTCTTCTAACCCTAAACATATAAAAGGATTATTTTAAGAGCCGTTTTGGGTGACACAAGTTGCATTATCATTGAGCAATCTCTGTTTAAGCAAATTGTGATCAACAGACGAAGTTCTTGACCTAGTTCATCTTCCATCAAGAAGTTGCTGTGTATTTGCACCATAGGGTTTTGTAACCAAGCATCTTCCTGCTATTCATCAGAAAGGATGATCTGAAGAACTTTGCAGCCAATCATTCTTCATCAGTTGGTGTTCTGAAGTTGCGTACTTGGATTCGCGCATTGGTTAGTCACGTACTTGGGAGCCGTGCATCAAAGGTGGAGACTGTCACTACAGATCAAGTCCAATTGGGTATTGGGGTAAGGGTTCAACTGTAGGTTGGTAAGGTACTTGGGATTCCTTTACTTGTAACCCTTGATTTGATAATAGTGGAGTTTTGGGAGTGGTGACCTGAAAATCACCCAGTGGGGTTTTTGCCTTTAGGGTTTTCCCCATTCGTAAACAAATCATCGTGTTATTTATTTTCCGCTGCATACTTAGTTGATTGGTGATTTGTTTGTGCTTCCATAAAATTGCATGATTAATTGATTAATTAATTACTTGGCTAAATTAATTAATTAGGGTTAATCACAAGGGGTCATTCATATTGTGACCTATCACTTGTATGAACTGAGTGCATAAGAATACTTTTTCGAAAAAGTGAGGGTCCGTTTGGTAGAGGAGTTTGATAGAGGAGTTTGAGTAGTGTTGTTTGTAATTTTTTGAAATACGTATGGGTAAAAAAGTGTGTGAAAATATGTGTAATGTTGTTTAAAAACTGAAAATAAGTGTTTGAAATGCCTTACCAAACTGCCCTGAAAGTCTGAGTTGGTCCCGGTTTATACAAAATTCACAAAATATATTATATACATATACGCAATTAAATTTATTAAATCAATAAGGCTAAGTTAAAACTTCAAATAGTCAAGATGACTGCTATAACAACATATACTATTCAGAAAGGAACTTACCTATTCCTAATGAAAAGAATGATACAGATATAAATATGAACAAAGAGAGGAGATGTAGGCCATAAGAATAAAGAGATTCAAAATAATCGGAAATAATTATTAAAAAATCTAAATATGTTAGTTATAAACAATTATAAGTATGTGGTTATAGTGGTATAAATAAATTATAAATTCTAATAGTAGCATATTAGAATTTAAGTCTGTCCAAATCAACCAATTTGCAAACTGTAATGCATAAACTCTAATAGTAGTATAAAATCAGATTAACATTAAAATTATATATATAAAAGCACTTAGTCATTTTTTTCTCTCCTTTGTTGCTTTTGGTGTAGTTTACTTGTGACGATTGCGAAGCATTTGGCTATTTCCTTCTTTTCTTTTAAAATAGCATAAGTTATAGGAGAAGTAAAATGAAGAATTTATGGCTGAGGTTTCTGGTACTTCTATATATAAATATGAACAAAGAGAGGAGATGTAGGCCATAAGAATAAAGAGATTCAAAATAATCGGAAATAATTATTAAAAAATCTAAATATGTTAGTTATAAACAATTATAAGTATGTGGTTATAGTGGTATAAATAAATTATAAATTCTAATAGTAGCATATTAGAATTTAAGTCTGTCCAAATCAACCAATTTGCAAACTGTAATGCATAAACTCTAATAGTAGTATAAAATCAGATTAACATTAAAATTATATATATAAAAGCACTTAGTCATTTTTTTCTCTCCTTTGTTGCTTTTGGTGTAGTTTACTTGTGAGAATTGCGAAGCATTTGGCTATTTCCTTCTTTTCTTTTAAAATAGCATAAGTTATAGGAGAAGTAAAATGAAGAATTTATGGCTGAGGTTTCTGGTACTTCTATTTGTTGATTGTTGATAGATTTGTAGGTCTTTTGTTTTGCTAGAATTGAAATGTTTTTTTTCCTGCAATGTTTGTCATTTATTACAAACGTTTTAGCAAAAAACGTGCAAAATACATTTATACACTCAACTATCTAATTTTTCATAACTAACCTTGCACACATAGCAGAAGGGGAATAAATTTTGTTTCCAGCTAATGAAGATTGATATCATATAGTGCAGATCTTTTTTTTTTTTTTTTGACAAAACAATAAATGTCATGTTCATGATGTAAATAATGAAATATATTAATTTGGTGCTATTGTGTAGACTTAAAGAAGCAATGAAATTTAATAGAGTAAGTGACAATTAATATATATATTCATAGTCAGCTGTACCTTCTACAAAACAATAAATGTCATGTTGTTTATTTCTTTTTCTTCAAGTAAGGCTTGAAAAAGAAATTGCATTCGACTCTTCCCCACCATTTGAACAAGTAGTATTTGAAGAATCTCCAAGCTTGACCAAATCAAAGTCTGATGCACATAATTTGATCTCAATAACTTTTTGGAACAAAGCCGAGAAATTCTTGTATGAACTGAGTGCATAAGAATACTTTTCTGAAAAAGTGAGGGTCCATTTGGTAGAGGAGTTTGATAGAAGAGTTTGAGTAGTGTTGTGTGTAATTTTTTGAAATACGTATAGGTAAAAAAGCATAAAAATATGTGTAATATTGTTTAAAAACTGAAAATAAGTGTTTGAAATGCCTTACCAAACTGCCCTGAAAGTCTGAGTTGGTCCCGGTTTATGTGGAAATCGTGCTTTGCCCTGCGTAGTCGTGGGGCAAAGTTTTTTGATTCTAGTAATTAAAGTCAAGACTGCCAGTCTGCTACACAATTTTTCTTCACCAACTTAACCATATAACCATATATTAGTTATAGATATGTCATTCTTACCTCCAACTCTCAAATTCTACTCCTTTCTTTCCTTCATAGAAAGTGTAGGTCAGGTCAGCTCTCACTCCTAGACAGACTCGGTATCAGTACGTACAGTATAGAGAAAACCATCTCCGGAAAATCCCTCTGGATAAGTCGTTTCCGGGGCTTCCACCATCGTCACTGGAACCTCCTCCGGCAGATGAATTACTACCAGATATGACACCGCCGCCGCAGTCGCTGCCACTGATAGTGGGGGCAGTGGTAGGAGGGTTTGTTCTGCTTGGTGTTTTGAGGTACTGCATCATTTGGTATAGGAGGAAGGTAGACAACCAAATTCCGTCTATATCTGAGGATGGTATTTCAAGACCAAAACCACAACCAGATGAACCTAAAAGTTAGGGTCTTATTTTATTTATTCTTTACTTTAACGAGTTAGTTAATTAGTTTTATACTTTCTTATATTTTTTGATATATAATTTTACTTTTAGTCATTAGTTTATATTTTATATATAACATGGGATAGATTACAGTTATAATCGATGTAAATTTTTTTATTAATTTTATATTCATTCTTGCATGTGAAGATATACTATTGGTCTTCAAGTGTAGCACCATAGTGATTTAGTCCATAAAGTTAAATTTTTTTATTTTATTTATTTTAAATATAAAACTTCTTAAAAAAATTAATGTAGAATTAATAAATTGTACAAAAAATTTCTTTAAGCAATTAATTTAGATTTTTTTAATATATTTTATTTAAAAATATATAATTTATTAAATTTAAGAGCATTTTAAACATATTTTCCCAAAGAAATTAAAAAAAAAAAATCTTTAGTTGAAGCTTTTATTTATTTATTTTTATTTAAGTTCTGTTTGTTTGCTTGTATAACGATTTTGAAAAATGTTTTCTACATTTTCAAGTGATATGAGATTTAGTAAAAGTGTAAAATTAACTTGAAAAAAAAATTTCCATTAACCGAAACTATTTGTAAAAATTTCGATAAAACAATTTTCAAAACACACACCCCTCTTCTTTATCTCATTTGCACACACTGCCGCCCCCCTCCCCCCCCTCCCTTCTTTTTCTCACAAACCCTCACGGTAGTGGGAAAATTGGGGCAATGACAATCATTATTCACAGATCTGAGGCTCTGTTGTGACCCAGTTATCGCCGTGGAGCTCAGTCACACTCATTGCCCCTTTAGATCTGGGCCATATCATGGAGCTTTGTCACAATAGTTAGATCTAAGAGCATTTAAAACATAATTTCACAAAGAAATTTTAAAAAAAAAATCTTTAGTTAAAGCCTTTTTTTTTTTCCCTTCTTAAGTTCTTTTTGTTTGCCTGTAAAATGCTTTCTTTAAAATATTTTCTATATTTTCAAGTGTTTGTTTCATTGTAAAACTTGGTCAAATTTGAAAATATTTCTGTTTATCAAGAAAATCTTTGCGAAAATTTGTAAAATTTTTTACTAAAAATTTTTCAATAAAAATTTACAAAGTACATGCCCCGCTTCATTATCTCATTTGCACACGCTCCCTCCCCTATTGTATTTATAAAGAAAGAAGGATGACATTATCTTTCATTTTTCTAATTTGTGACTTTAAGTAAGTCTTTCTTTTAAAGCAACACATTTCACATTGAATATATTCTATATATAAAAAAAAAAAGTTTCTCGATCATTGAAAAGGAAAAAACAGAAATGGTATTGTCCCTGTTTTTTTCTTTAAAATGAGCCAATCTTCTTCTTGGTCTTTCATTTTTGAGGAACAAAAGTCCTATAGCAAACCTTTACCCTTTGCGCTAAGACTCCTAGAGACATTGGTTGAGTATGCTTGAGGCTTTTACCAACACTGCTCCATGTATGGATTTGATTTGTAGTACAATTATGGGTGGTTTAATTATTGCAAAGACTGCTACATGTCTCTACCATAAAGGAATTGATTTTTGTTTTGGTTTTGTTTGTTTGTTTTTCCTTGTTTTTTCACACATGCACTCACCATGAGGGAATTGTTCTCTTGTTGAAAACCTAGCTTCTCAAATATCAAAAACCAAAAACCTAGCTTTTTAAGATTCTCAAATATAAAAAATCCAGCTTTTGCGTTTCTAGCAAAACCCAAAACACAACAAAATTTCCAACAAATCATACCCATAACCCTGCAATTTTAGGCTATATAATATGAGAAAGAGAGAAACTACAAACTCTAAAAATCACTCATCTGCCAAAATTACCGCATCTAAACTTCCACACATACCAAAATTTCACCAATGAACCAGAAAAATTTAGAAGCCCAAGAATGAAGATGATAAAATATTTTAGTGTGATCTCCAACTCCAAGCCCAGAGAAGCAAAATCAAGGAGACAATCTTTCAAAGATGGGCATAGATGATTGTTGCTTAGACAAAGAGAGTGTGTGTGAGATTGAGAAAGAAAAGGCTTCGGAGCTAGAGGAAAAGAGAGAGAAGTTGAGAACAATCTGACTTGGTGAGAGAAAAAATAATAAAAAAGTGAAATGCAAAGTTACAGTAATCGTGTAAATATACATAAATTTTTTACATGATTACTATAGCAACAATGGAAATTGCACAAATTTAGCTCCATTGATGTGGGTCATTTTTGGAGTAAAATGTGTAAAGTTGTCTACTTTTTCTATTTTGGAAGGACTGAGGCGGTTGCTCTTACGCTTTTATGTCTAAACTCAAGAGGTTTGTGCTGTGCTTGAAACTTTTAACTACATTGCTCCATGTATGGATTTGATTTGCAGTGCAAGCATTTTATTTTAACTAAGCAGTACAAGATTGACTACTATGGAAAGGTTTAATAATTGCAAAGACAACTGCTACAGCCTACATGTCTCTCCACGAAGAACATTTTGTTTTTTGGGGGGGTTAATTTCACACACATCACTAAGGAATTGTTGAAAGCCGTTAAGTTCATTAGTACTTGGAATCAATTGTTCATGTTCTTTTACCATTTTCATCATTATGTTTTTGGACGAAAGATGTCATTGATCATATTATGTATATTATCAATCAATCTTTTAGTCTTAGATGATGCCACTTTATATTATAACTGAGTAACTGACCAATGCTCTTGTTTTCTTCTCCTCCAGGTGATCCTACTCCAACACCATCAACTGGCCATCCTATAGCTCTTTCTCAAATTATATTTTCATATGAACAATTAGCCATTGCAACTAATGGTTTCTCCGAGAACAACTTTATTGGTGAAGGTGGTTTTGGTCATGTCCATAAGGGGGTCCTTCCAAATGAGAAAGTGGTTGCAGTTAAACAGCTGAAATTGGAAAGTAAACAGGGAGAGCGTGAGTTTAGGGCAGAAGTTGAGGTCATTAGTCGTATCCATCACAAACACCTTGTTTCATTGGTTGGATATTGCATTTCTGGGGAACAAAGATTGCTTGTTTATGAGTTTGTCCCAAATGGTAACTTGGAATATCATCTGCATGGTAAGTCATTATCTATAATTTGAATCTTCGATCTTTTGGGCAATTTTCACTATCTTATCTTTGTACTTTAAAATTGTATTTGCTTGAAATAAGGGAGAAAGATGTTTGTTTATTTTAGGAGACAGCTTATCGTTGTTCATATTATTAGAGCCAATAAAAAATTATACGGTTTCGTGACATAGAAAGAATGATAAAAGGGAAATCCTGTGGCTTTTAAAACTGCATAACATAACATGTGCAATAGTATTAACGGTAGTAGCACTGGTAAACGAAATTAAAAAAGTAATCATTTATTTACTCGAGTTCTCTACTTATTGATACAAGACTACAGCAAGATTCCAAAAGAATACAGGCTAAAATGTGAAACCTGTGTTCTTTTTTAATTGGTAAGTGTTGGATCACAGTTTATTGTTCTGATTTGAACAATTTGAATTGGTAGTCTAACATGTTTATGTACGGTGAAACTACTATAAAGCGTTTTATTGAGGAAAATTGACATTGCAGGATTGGAGAGTCCAACTATGAATTGGCCAACTAGACTAAAAATAGCTATAGGCTCTGCAAAAGGATTGGCATATCTGCATGAGGACTGTGAGTTCTCTTTGTTTACCACATTAATTGCGAACCTAATGAATATTTTCTTGTTATAGATTAAGTCTCCTTTTGAGCTCAATGTATCTTCAGGTCAGCCCAAGATCATACACCGTGACATCAAGGCAGCTAATATTCTTCTTGATTCTAATTTTGAAGCAAAGGTTAGGTTTATTAGTGGTTTCATGTGATTCTTGGTTTAAATTTCAAATATATCTATCTGTGTTGAGATAGTGAAATTTGGATAACAATTACGAATGTAGCAAATAGTAGTGGGTTTTTACAAATTAAAAATAGAAAAAAAAAAAAAAACAATAAGAAATCTAGAAACTTAAAAAAAAAAAAAAAATGTCATCTCATGATTTTCTCCATAGACTTGAGTTCCAAAAGTGGCCACATAAGTAATATGTTTCAATTTTGATTGCATAATAATTTGTTTGCAAAATTAGCTAGAGAGAAAAATTGGCCACACTTTACTAAGAAAATAGGGAGATTACAATTGTAGTACAAAGTCACAAAATTAAAAAGATCATACTCAATGCACAAAATCTCACTTTTATGATGTCTGAGAGATGTTATGTTAGGCAACCTCAACCTTAATTTATTGTAGAAATTGATTTTTGAACTTAAACCTACAACTTGTCATTTTTAGTGAAAGACACTTGCATTGTACCAAGAGGCTCAACATCTCTCTCACCATAACTAGCACACTACAAGAAATCATAATTCTTTAAGTCTAGCATATAAAAGGCCAAAAGTAATGTGTATAATGTGACACCCATATTTGATTTTGATATTGTCTAAGTGTGTGTTGTGTGAGTGTGTGGTGAGTCCTATATTGGGCATTTACCAGGTAAATATGGGCTTTATTAACAACTACAAAGAGCCTCAATTGTGACTTGTTATTTTGAGATATAACACAAATGTGGTTTAGCATTTTTCTTTGAGTTGCAAGCTCAGCCTAAATTGATTTGCAAAGTTAGCTAATTAAGTGATGTTCTAACTTGGACTTGGTAAAAAGTCTTCAACAAATCCTGCCTCGCCACAAATCTTTACCTTAGCTTGAATTATTTAATTTTTTGTAAACAAAAAGTCCTCCATTGCCTCCACCAAAGCTTTTAAGAGCTACCATTGATTTTAAAAAATAGTTAAACACCAATCAAGTCCAAACAGTTCTTACTTGTACAAAGGAAAAACTTTAGTCATAATATCTAATGGATTATGTATTGTTGCAACCTTTCTAAATTGAAGGTTGAGAACAATTAAATTCAACTTTATTATGGTTTAAACCTCAAGTTACAATTATGGCTAATTCTAATTTTAAGCTAATATACTAAATTAAAGCCCAATTGTGTTTATGATTAGCTAATTAACATTAGTAAGCAATAGTAAACATAAACATCAAAACAACCACAAAAATTCAAAGGCACAATAACAGACAAATATGTTCTTGAAGAGGAAAACTCAAGTACCAGACATTAAAACCTCTTTGCAACCTCACTGCCAAAAATGATCCCTTAGAATAGATAGTAGCAATATAATTTTCTCACAAAACAAAACCCTTCAAGTAATGTAACAAAGAGGCACTCAAGCTCTTCAAGCCCCTGCTTGTAACTGAATTTGCAATTCCTTTCTCTACTCTAGCATCCAGATCCACAATTGAGTTCTAACTGCAACTTCAAGCCTGGTGGCTCCAATGCTTCCCAAAACTCCAATCAACTCTCACAATTTTTGCTAGGTTTCTTTCAATTTTCAGATGGTAATTAGGGTTTAATTTAATGAGAAATGGTGTATATATTGGTTGGGTCAAGGTTGAAACAATAGGAGAATTTGTAATAGAATTGTCTAAAGTTTTGACAATTTCAATCAACCCAATTTCCCACAAAAGTCATATTAGTATTTCATTCATTTGGAGTTGTTTGTGTTTTTTTCCCTTTATATGTTTCAAAATTTTCATTATGACCTTATATGTTTGATTTGATTTTCATATTAACGGGTCATTTATTTGATTTAGTAATCTAACCATGCATAATATGTGTTTTTCTCTGCAACAAGGAAATTGTTGTATTTCATAACATTTTAAAACTAGTATTTCATGAAATTGTTAAACATGAAGGGTATTACGTCAAATTAACGAGGAAAATGGAAAATAGGATAAACACAAAAATGAAATAAAATATAAATGACCAAAATGAAAATTTTAAAACGTAAATTACCAAAATGAAAACAATTTCAAGCTTTAAGGGTTAAACTTAAAAATGCACCACCCTTTTTTCTCCCATATTTGTTTGCGTCTTGCATGTATTTTGTACGTATGTAGGTGTTTGCATGGCATAAGTTACGTAGAAAACCTTCATATATCATCTAATACTTAAAAATACTTTTCCAAACCAACTTCTATGACAAGATTTTGGGCTTTCGTTCAGGTTTCAGATTTCGGGCTTGCTAAGTTTCTGTTAGATACTGTGACTCACATCACAACTCGGGTAATGGGAACTTTTGGGTAAGCTCCATTTCTCCGTGTTCTTTAGACAATGCTAAGGTGCTACCATGAAGTTTAATTAGTTCTGAAGCAGTCTAAATGCTATTAAGCAATGATAGCTTGGCTACTTCATTTCTAATTAAAAAATTTTGTATTAATTGCTTCTGAATGTCTTGAAATGATGTTGTATTCATCAAATGCAGTTACTTGGCTCCGGAGTATGCCAGTAGTGGACAGCTCACTGATAAGTCAGATGTCTTCTCTTTTGGGGTTGTGCTTTTGGAGTTGATTACTGGACTCCGGCCTTTCGATAAAACTCAATCCTTCCCTAATGATAGCCTGGTTGAGTGGGTGTGTACCATTTCAAAGTAGTAGTTCATAATGTTTCATTATTCTTTTTACGGTCCTATTCTGCGTGTTTGTATCTATTGTGCCTATCTGCATTTGTCTTGCCAGTATTAGGTGGTCTTTTTTATTTTTTTTTATTTTTAATTTAAAAAAAAAAAAAAGCTCTTGTATAGCGATTTGTTAGAAAATACATTTAAATATGGTTCTTAAAAGAAGTAATGAAAAGAATTTGAGGGTACCTGCTACCTACTACAAATAGATGCATAGTAATTCGTTGAGTTGAATTGTTTTTGTACTAGATAGTTGGATAATAATTCTAAGTGTATCTTCATTTAGTATAGGCACTAATGATTTAGAACAAGATATGAGATTTAATTTTTATAATTTATTAATTTATGATTTTTTTGGTTGTAATTTTGTTATTTGAGCATCTAGGATTTTATTTTCTTTATTTTAAGAGTTTTTAAGGCTTTCCTAGTCAAATTAGAGTTATATTATGGCAAAGGATCAATTAGAATCAGTTTAAGAATATTTTCATTTGTAAAATAAGTTTTTTTGGAGCCTTGAATCGGTCTTTTATATGTAAAACAAAATTTTATATCTCTGAATATCAGTTATATTTTCTAGAGAGGCTTTCTCATTTTTTTTGGTGGGTTGCAGATTTTCTTTCTGGATTTAAGGGTTTCATTAAGCTAGAATGAAATCTAGTCCCTATCATGCTTTCTATTTTGAGTCTCAACTTCCATTTATTTTTCCTCTTGATGGATGTTGAATTCTTAATAGCAAAGGTTGAGTAACATGGAAAAGTTAACCTTTACTGTTATGGAATTTTAGGGAAGGCCTTTGCTCGCGCAAGCTTTAGAACATGGCAACTTTGAAGCTATTGTTGATCCAAGGTTGCAGAATGATTATGAACCTACAGAATTGGCTCGAATGGTTGCTTGTGCTGCTGCTTGCGTCCGTCATATGGCCCGGTCTAGGCCAAGAATAAGCCAGGTAATTCTACCAATTTTATTATTGAAATATTTAGTTCTCTTTGTCTAATATATCAAATCCTTTTCTCAAAAAAAAAAAAGAAAAAAGAAAAAGTCAAATCCAAAATTATAGATAAACCTCCTTTCCCCAAAGTTTGTGAATTGTAAAGCCTATTGTCTTGTTTGTTACTAATTTTTATTTGTGATTATTTTGTAAAATATATGGTTCCAATATATTGCGCTGTTTTGGCAGGTTATTGAACTTTTAATGTTCGAAAGATTGAGTATATAGGAATTTAGATTTTCCAATTTTACTATTCAAATGCTAAAATGATTTTGAAACTGTTTGAAATTAAGACTTTATTCTTTGTGATGGCATGTACCTGTAATCATTTTTCATGATGCAGTATATAACCCTACTACCATTCTTGCATGGTAAGCAGATAGTTAGAGCTTTGGAAGGTTATCTTTCTCTGGATGATCTAAATGAGGAAATCTCACTTGGGACAGCTGGAAACATAGATTATGGTAATGATCAATATAAGGAGGACTTAAAGAAATTCAGAAAGATGGTACCAATAAGCCACGACCAAGGCTCTAGTGAATGCAGCGGACCTAGCACTGACTCAGCTTTGCACCAATCTGTCTCAAGCAGTGAAAGCTAAAAAAATATCCAAGAGATGGAATTGGGGAAAATTAAAAATGATGCCTCAGATTTTGGTGTAATCTTCTGCTTGATGATTCCAATTTCCTAGCTTGCACATTCACCTGCTTTCCTGTCCTGCTCCATTGAGTTACACTTATCATTCTACTTAAGCTTAATTTTAACTCTTATATATCCAGTACCATATTATTTCTTAAAGTTTGATTTTTTAATGTATGTGTGCCATTAGATACTTGCTGAGATTGATGGGCACTTGTCCTTTTGCTTATTTGTGTGGATTAGTGTTGTGGGTCTTTCATATTGTTGTGATCTGCTTTGGTTTTAGTGGGGAATGTAATTGAAAAAATTGTTTTTGCTAACGACTGTGCAATTTTGTGTGTGTGTGTTTGTGTGGCCTTGTATTCAAATTGATTTGCTTGCAATAAGATTTATATTTTGTGGGCATTTTGAGTTATTTTCCTTTGAATTTTAGATTTTGATTTGCCTTCAAAATCTTTTTTTTTTAGTAATAAATTCTGTTTGAGTGTCAATTGTGTTGTTTAATTGCTTTTGGATTTGTTTCTTTGAGACCATCTACCAAACAAGCTGAATTATGAATCTATATTCTCATCCAGTTGAGATGCTATCTCAGCCATAAGCTTGATCAGATTGATGCACCTTTCAATGGTGTCGTTGGCTTGGCAGAGATCACTTTTCAGAACTTTGAAGTCCTTTGAGAGTTATTGTGATGAGTGAGTGATGACTATCAAATATGACATTGAGTTAATTGGAGGTTGGGTCTTAAAATCCATATAAGTTTTACTGTTTCAGCTTCTAAAAATAAAAGCTATGTAGTCCAGGTTCACTAGCATGCAGTGCTACCTAGAATAGAATTAAAAGAATTTGCAAAACATGGAAGCTATCAAAATACATTTCTAGGGGTATATTGGTAATTTTGGATGTCCAATGGTATATTGGTAATTTTGGAAGTGTAGGGGGTATTTGGGTCATTTTGGGTATTTAACGGTATTTTGGTAATTTTGGAAGTCAATAAGGTATTCAACTAGTTTTAGAGGTAATTGGGTCATATTGGGTTAAATTAGGGGTTACTAATTAAATGAGTTGGGCAAGTAATGGATAATTAATTTATATATAAATGATAAATGAATAAATGGGTAATTACACACCCAACCTATTTATGACCGAACCCGCCCATTTGCCACCCTTAGTCTTGACCGATTGATCTTGCTGAAGATTTTGTGGACCTTAATCCAATCATTCGAAATTCTGAGTCGAAAGAAAAAAAGGAACAAGGGTTTTCTAAGTTCCATGGTAAAAAAAGTACAGCGTTTCATTAATAATTGACAGATCTTCACTCCTATAGCATGTAAATTTTGACTACCCAAATCACGAAATTATAAATCACATATGTATCTAAATTTATGTACTTTGGGTCTGAAAACCTATCATTCAGACTTCAACCTCGGTTTTTACCTCCCACACCTCACAAGCTTTTATACTTGTGGAGTGACCACAACACCAAGGATGCACGGTGGTATTCAATTTGATCTTTAACCTTTAAGTACTGTGTCAAAATAGTTTCTACCATTAAGTAATTAATGGAAAATACTAACATGGCTAACAGCCAAAATAATTTTTTTTTTTTGCACATATACTTCCATTTGGATTGCCATATTAGCATCATAATTAAATTAAATGTTAATCTTCCTTCCTAAAATTTTAAAGAAAAAGAAAAAAAAAAAAATTCTTAATCTGCATTTTTTTCCTTTCAATTTCTTGGCATCCAAACACACTCCGAAATCAAATCCTACAAAAATCAACCCTTTCAAATTTCGATTGAGTTGATGTAAATGTAACCTTCACATACTAAATTGAAAACATATTCAAACATTCACATTCAAAATCAAACCCACAACTCTAAAAAAACCAAAGATCTTTGATTGATTTGAAATGAAAACACCAATTTAGGTGGTTGAAATCCAATCAAATCCATATAGCCAACCCAATCTCCTCAAGCCAACTACAACCCATTTTGGAGTACTAGTCTCTTGCATACGCTGGTTGAAACCCCAAAACCCAGCAAGTTTCAAGGAAGTTTAAGATTCTTTAAAAATAATCCAAAATAAACAAGTTACAACTTAAAAAAAAAATTCTTAATCTGCATTTTTTTCCTTTCAATTTCTTGGCATCCAAACACACTCCGAAATCAAATCCTACAAAAATCAACCCTTTCAAATTTCGATTGAGTTGATGTAAATGTAACCTTCACATACTAAATTGAAAACATATTCAAACATTCACATTCAAAATCAAACCCACAACTCTAAAAAAACCAAAGATCTTTGATTGATTTGAAATGAAAACACCAATTTAGGTGGTTGAAATCCAATCAAATCCATATAGCCAACCCAATCTCCTCAAGCCAACTACAACCCATTTTGGAGTACTAGTCTCTTGCATACGCTGGTTGAAACCCCAAAACCCAGCAAGTTTCAAGGAAGTTTAAGATTCTTTAAAAATAATCCAAAATAAACAAGTTACAACTTAATCATAGTCCAAGCCGAAATTGAGCATTCCATATGTATCGGTCTCCAACGAGTCTGCCATGGGAGATCTAAAAGCTTCTTGGAAGGTGGTGGGAACCAATCTGTGTTTGGGTCAATGTGAGAGTGAGAGATAAAGAGAGAGGGATTTGGGTTTGGGTTGATTTGATCAGAGATCTAACCCAGAACTTAAAGAGAGTAATTGTCGAAAGTGATTCTCAAAAAAAAAAAAAAATATTATTGAAAGTGATTCTAAAGCTTACACATAGCCTATTCTGGGGCTGGGTCAGGGTTGTCCATTGAGGAGTTCAAGCTGGAGCTATATAGTTTGTAATCTAGCAAAGGCTTTCGCTGTATGTATTTTCAATTGGGTTTGTATAGGAAGCTAATAGATCTCCTCATGTGTGGCTAGGTGATCTTTGAAGAATAGTTTTTTTTTTCTTCTTTGATTTAAGTTCAGGCCCCCAAGCTTTTGCTAACGTTTTCTTACAGGACGTTTGCCATGGTTCTAATTTGGGCTCCTTTTAGAGGGCGTTTGGTCATCCATTTCAAAACATAGTGTTCAGTGTTTAAACACTGAACACTAGTGTCCAAAAACAAAAAATTGCGTTTGGTCACCCATTCCTGTTCAGTTGATGTTTGAAAAACATTGTAAAAAAGCCCATGTTTTTAAAACATACTCTGGCCTGTTTTTAAAACAACAAACACTATGTTCAGTGGTACTTCGGTAATAAACTTGAAAACTATTATGGCCCACCTGGTCAGCCTTTTTTCAATTACTGTTTCCACTCTTCCTCTCATATCTTCATGCCGAATCAAGCACCTGGTACTAAGATCTCCATCTCACCTACACAGTCAGAGCAAACCTAGCAAAATTTATCTCACCTACCTCCATAACTGCTCTCACCGACTTAGTGCCATCCTTCTAAAGTTATTGTGGGAAACATGAATGAACTTATACTAAGGAAGCGTACAATTGATAAATGCGTTGCTAACTTTGTGTCTTATTCTTGTTACTTGTCACAAGTTGAACCTACTAAAGTTGAGGAAGCTATTTAAGATGAAAGCTGGGTTGAAGTTATGCATGATGAATTGCTTCAGTTTCAGAGGAATGATGTTTGGACTCTAGTACCTAGACCAGAGGGTGAGCACATCATCGGCACAAAGTGGATATTCCGCAATAAGACTAATGGGGAGAGTAATGTGATCTGCAACAAGGCTCGTCTTGTAGCTCAAGGATATTCTCAGATGGAAAGAGTAGACTATGATAAGACATTTGCTCCAATAGTCCGTATGGAGTCCATCAGAATTCTCCTAGCCCTAGCATGTCACTTGAAGTTCAAGCTATACTAAATGGATGTAAAGACTGCTTTCTTGAACGGGTTTTTTAAAGAAGATGTCTATGTGGCTCAACCAAAAGGATTCATTGATCCACACTTTTTGGATCATGTATTGTACCTCAAGAAGGCATTTTATGGTTTAAAGCAAGTCTCTAGAGTTTGGTATGATCGGCTTACACAATACTTGGTGCCACATAGGTTCACAAGAGGAAAAATTAATCAAACTCTCTTCATTAAAAGGGAAGACGGTGAGTTGATAGCTGTTCAAGTCTATGTTGATGATATCATCTTTAGGTCGACTAAGGATGAACTTGCTCATAGTTTCTCAAAAATCATGCAAGGCAAGTTCGAGATGAGCATGATTGGAGAGCTAACTCACTTCCTTGGCTTGCAGATTCATCAACAAGATTCAGGTATATTCAGATCTCAATCTAAATATGCAAGAAATTTTGTGAAAAAGTTTGGTTTGGAATCTGCTAGTTCTGTTAGAACCCATATGAGCCCAAATGTTAAACTCATTGTTAACTTGTTAGGTAAAAGTGTAGATTCATCTCTTTATAGAAACATAATAGGTAGTCTTCTTTACCTTACTGCTTGTAGACCTGACATTAGTTACAGTATAGGAGTATGCTAAATATCAAGCTAATCCCAAAGAGTCTTATATGATTACTTTGAAAAGAATCATAAAGTATATCAAAACCACTGCTGACTTTGGTGTGTGGTATAGCAAGGACACAAATGATGTTTTAGCTAGGTATTTTGATGCTGACTGAGCTGGGAATGCTGATAATAGAAAGAGAACAACGGGAGGTTGTTTCTATATGGGTAATAATCTTCTCTCCTGGATGAGCAAAAAGCAGAATTTCATCTCATTATCCACTGTAAAGGCTGAGTACATCGCTGCTGGTAGCTGTTGCACCCAACTTCTATGAATGTAAAAACTTCTCCATGATTACGATAGTTGTCAAGAACATCTCATTATCTACTATGACAATACCAGTGCCATCAACATCTCTAAGAACCCGGTTCAACACTCTCGAACCAAACACATTGAGATTTGACATCACCTCATTCGGGAGCTTGTTGAAGATGGTGTGCTCACTCTTGAATTCATTCACACTAATGATCAGAAGGTTGACTTGTTCACCAAACCTCTTGATAGAAAATGGTTTGAATTCCTTTGCCAAAACATTGGTGTTATCTCCATGGATTGATCTCCTCTTCTCCTCCTCCTTCCTTATGCATTTGCATATAGTTTTATGCAATTCTTTGTTTAACAAGATTTTATTTGTTTACTTTTCAATTTTTCTTTATTTTGTTTTTCATTTAAAATCAAATTTTTTTTTTTGAAAAAAACAAAAACAGTGTGTGTATGTGTACATTGATACTTGTGTACCTTGGATGGCCAATGAAACAAAGTTTTCTAAACTTTGTATCATTTGTAGCTTAGATGAGCATTTCTATGCATAACTAGGCAAGTGAGCATTGTGACTCGTGTTTGTGATGAGTAAGGTTAAGTAATCTCTTGTGCTTAACACTCGTATCACTCTTTTTGATAGGAATGTCTAGAAAATCTTATGAGAAATGCATAAATAACCATCTCACCACTGTTACCTGCCAATCATGAAATGACATTTTTATACTTTGGCATAGCAAAAGTGGAGTGTCAAATGCTTAACATCATTGGGTATTTCTTTTCTATCTCTTATATGCCCATGCATGATTTGCTTAAAAGAAAAATATGCAAAGAAAAATGAAAAGCAAAAAGAATCAAAATGCTTTATACATGATTGCAAGAGTGTACACTAGGAGATGTGAGAGTTATAGGATGTACCTCGAAGGTGATAGTCCCCATCAAACAGTTATGATTGTGTGTGAGTTAAAGTGATTTTCTCATATCTCAAATCATCATAACATGTAGACACTTATGCAATCTTGCCATGTTTTTT